>NT_176967.1:1620717-1627245 GCF_000188095.3 Bombus impatiens
GGCGCGCGAAGAGCGGCTCGGAAGCTCGATGTGCTTTCGTTTCGCGGAAAGCGTTGCTTTTGCGGCGGCTCGTAAAACAAACATGTAAAGATCGCCGCGATACCTACAGGGGCGATGATGGATCACCGAAGAGGCAGGTCTTTCATTTACGTTTTCTTCCGCAAATATTTTCATTCGAACGAAGAAATCATCGACGGATTTGTTATTCGCCGCAAGGACAATACCTATATATCTTAAGCCAGGCCGGAATTTGAAACGCGTCGGAAGGTCCTCCCCGAATTCCTTCGAACTTTGAGTCCTCCCTGGTCGTCCGAGTCTGTCCCGTCTGTGCTCGGTTAAAAGCTATAAACGACGCTCGCGAGGACGCATTCCTTCTTGCACGAGGCACTCTAATACCGCTCGATGTTCGCGTGTTCCCCGATGCATCCTGATCTTTCGCGATTCACCATCGCGTTCCGCTCTTTTCATAAATTTCGGAAGTTAGCCGCGGCGCTCCGAAGAGCTGTGAAGCTCCGTGACGGATGAAGCGAGGGATCAAAATGAAGCGGCGCCTTTTTACGGCGCCAAAAATAAATCGCGCAAATTCTTTTGCTTTGGTAGCAGGCGTGCTGTTTGCCCAAAATATCCGCCGGTAAGTTCACCGGGACCCGCTTCTTACTTTCCGATCGAAGCATCGATGACGAAACGTTGCCCCTGTTCTCTCTTCCCTTTTCGTTTCTTCTCTTTCAAGGTATATCGCATTTTTCGAATTTCCGTTGATGATACGTCTGACAGCCTCAATCGTCTTCGTAAATTAAAGCAATAGAGAAGTCCAGTATCATCGTACGGGAGACGGTCTATTTCTATCGGATTGCTATATCGTCTAACGCTGCCTCGAATATACAACGAGTTTTGCTTAAGAACGTAATTCGAAATTTTGTATCGTTCGCAGACGTGGTTCTTCTTTTTCTATACTTGAACGTACCTATACGAGAGGAAGCCATTGGGCGATCGAAGGTGGACAAAATACCTGCCAAGGGGAAAGAAAACAGAGCGAGCAACGTCGATGACTTCGATCCTTTTTATTTCGAAGCGAGTGTATCGAAAGTGGAAAATATGCCAAAAATTTGATGGTTGTACCGCGTGCGTACGAGTTTATTCGAATTCTTCCGGTTGTTCCCGATAGGCTGGAGTGACCAAACTTTTAACTTATTTAAAATCGTGTCGAGGTCAGAGCGTTCGTTCGGTTCAAAATAAGTCTGGAACCGCTTAGCGGTAATACCGCTTTTCTGTCGATCGATTACCCTGCAGTTCGAGCAAATTTGAATCAAAGCAGTCGTATACATTTACGGGAACCTCGCAAAACGTTAATTCGTTCGTTCGTTAGAAATATTCCTATTGTGAAACGCGTTAACACGGTGAATGCAAATGGAAACGGAGTCGCCTCGCGTTTCAAGACGAAGCACTTAGTAACATGCCCGTTTGTTTGTAATATGAAAGTGAGCATCCGGAAAGATGCAACGTACCTTTGTTCGAGAATTCGGGCGAATTCTCGGTAGCTGCGTCTGCCCGACGTGCTCGAAGCAGTATCAGCAAACTTGTCAGAAACACGTGTCCGGACGTGCGCCGCATCTCGAACCGGTAACCGAGAATCAGGTGTTCGAGTTGACGCGCGACCCACCAGCCACGTCCGGTCAACACCTCTCGAGACATCCGATTGCGCGCGATCCAATTGTTTCCGTGTATCGTCGGTAGCTGAATCAACGACGATCTCTCACGCGATAATTCGAGCCGCGATTACACAACGTCACTGTTCTCTCGATCGATCGGAACCGAACCGACGGCACGGAATACATTCTCGACAGCATTCGGTCGCCGCGATGATCGATCTATCGACGATCGATTTGTCGTCATATCAAAGAAGCAATTCGTTTAATAAGCAACTGTGTCACAAAAATTCCGATCGTTCGTGGAATCGTCGTCGCGTCTTATCGGAATGTTTCGAATCTCTCGAAGGGACAATCTCGAATTGATTGTTTGAAAGAAAGACGCGGCGGAAGAAGCTGCAACGGTCGAAGTCGTCGCGCGAAGATCCTTTTCTACGAACTTCCTTTCGTGCTACGCCCCTTCTCTCTCCTTGGTTGGTCCTCTTTCCGATCGACGCAAGGCGTTGTGGTCACACGTGCTCGTTATTAGTCGGAACACGTCGTCGTGCCGAACCGAAATCTTTTGATTAACAAAACGAGCCGACGTTTTTTCGCATTTGACCGACACTCGGCTCCCTCTTTGTCCCTTTTCGGACGAATCGTCCCTTTCTCCTACGCTCCTATCCTTTAAATTCCTTTCGCTTTGTCAAATTTTTTGTCGTCAGCTCGATGCGAGTGTCGTTCGTCGCGCGTTTTAGCCTCTCGATTCTCCGCGGCAAGCTCTTCCTGCGTCCTTCCGCAACGCCCCCGCAAGATTTCAACTTTGATGTCGACTGCGAAACAGCCCGCAACTCTCCTTTTTCTTCCTGATGCCTCTCTTCCTTCCTTCGAGTTTCACGCTCGTTATTCTTGGGCGGCTACCACTTTTTCCCGCGTTGCGCGGTTTTAAATTAGACCCACGATCAGGTGGCTCGATTCGTATTTTATTCTTCTCGTTGCATTTCGTGCTCCTGTGTGAAGCGTGCCTCGATACAGCTGGCGTCTGAGGCGGCTGAACTCGCTTCGATTATTATTGCTCTCCGCTGTCGTGGAATAATAACAACGCGCTGCAGATAAAGTCGAATAGCGGAGTAATAGTCGTACGTTCGATACGTTAACCGTATCTCGCGGAGAATGTCAATGAATTGTCGCATGCACTTGTATGTTGTTGTCTATAGCGTGGAGCCAAGCTACGTGGAGATAACGCGCGTCGACGAGAGGTATGCGAATCTGGCGGAACGCGAATACCGTCGAGACAAAACGAACGATACAAAAGATCGGCAAACGGAACGAGAAGAAAAAGAATATACGCGTAGCGCGCGTGTTCGCCGGTGGAAACGAAAGAAGAAACCAGCAGCGGGGCTCGCCAACCGTTTGAGATCGTCGTCGTCGGCAGCGACTGCCACGGAACTAAAACCAAAACCGACGACACGCGTGTAGTTACCCCCACTCGTGCACCCTCCTCGTGCGGCACACGTCCATTTAACCCGGCCCCGAGGACACGCAGTTCAGCACGCACACGCGCTCGTTTAGCCACGGCCCACTCCGCTTTTCTAATGCACACGCATCTTAACGCGCGTGAACCACGTTGCACCAAGATGCACCGCGACGCATTTGTGCTAATGACGCGCGCAAAATCCTCTCGGTGCCGTTCGTTTGCGCCAGCTGAAAACCCCGTTTTCTCCGTAGCCGTAACCCTACCGTTTTCACGCTTTTTGCATCGTTAATAATCGCGGGTTCGTTACATTCGAGAATCGTCCAACAAGATTTCCACGATAGTTACGGAACCTCGTTGTACGGAATCATGCGTTTGCGTTATTTGCTTCGTTTTCATCGGCCAGTGCGAGTAGTAACCGATTGCTAAAGATTTATTTCAAGGTTAGCTATTTCACGATAAATATCTGTCTTCGCGCAAATACACGCGGTACACAGAACCGCGAGGCAAAGTACGTATACATTTTCTTACATGCGTAGGGTAGAAAGGTTGGAAACGCATGCGTTCCGCTTCGCCGCGTGTCTCTCTTTCTCTTTCTCTCTCTCTCTCTCTCTTTCTTTCTCTCTCTCTCTCTGACTTGTTGACATGGACTGGAAAGGGACGAGACCAAGTTTGCCTCGGTGGAATAAACGCGGGGTGAATTTCTGGCGTATCATCGTGCAGACGATTACGCGAGCGTAGGGGGGCTGGATATGCTGCAGCGTGTTCATCGAGGGTGGAGTCGTCGGCCGAACCGAAGGGTCAGGAATGCCCGCTGAAGGGATAAACTCGTCGCACGAATGGATGCGCGTTCGGTTTGATGGATTGCTCGAACGATCCGGCTCGTCCACCCGATCCATTCGTCGTTTCTATTAATTTTTCTTGCTACCTTCTTTCCGTTTCGTTTATTGATTCTGTGAAAACACATACTTGCGCCTCGGTATGAGTCGGATGAGAAAACAAACACCGATGGAGAACCGTGTCTTCTCTAGCCGCGGAGTTCAAGAAACACGCGTTTAACGCACGAATTAAACGCGAAGGTCGAACGAACGATGTTTGTAATTTACAAAATCGATGCGTAGGTGGCACCTTTGTGTCCACGTGTATTTACGTTCGGCTTTCTTTTCATAATGAAAGCGCCAGGGCCGTGGATGAGAGAGGCCAAGCCGTTACTGTAGCCGGGTAGAGAGAGGCATTATACGCAGGGTGTTTCTAATGTCGCCGCACGGTTCGCAGCGAATCTATTTTCGGAATCCTCGCGTTTCCCTCGCGTCGGATACCTACACCCTCTCTTTTTCACCGAGGTCGACCACACGCACCCACGTGAATGTACGAATTGGGAATTGAGGACCGCGGATTGCTCGCAAAAACACGGACCGGGCTTTGAGATCGTTGTCGTGAGCAAGAAAGCGGACAAAACGGCAGAGGAATAGGCTCGTTTCCTCAAGCTGGGTGTAAAATCTGTTGGAGATCGTACGTCGATTCGATTGGTCGCTCGAACGTCGAATCCTCGTAGCATGGTCGCGTTTATTTGCCAGCGAGAATCTCGTCAAACTTTATCCACTCGGTTAGGTACAATTGAACGCGGTCGCTGTATGCTCGAGTGCTCTGCCGGCCACTCGAAACTTTTGCTGGCCAGTCTGTATTTATTCTTTACCCGAGCTCCGCTTTTGCCTCTCTAAACTAAACAATTCCACCACTTTGTTGCTATTTCCCTTTTTTTTATCACTCATTTCGAGTGTCGTCGCGCCGCACGAACAGCTGCCTTTTATACGCTGCTAATAGACATAGGAGGCGGCTCGTTCGTAATTCGATTCGATTCGATTCACTGGGTGGGCGCGATTCAATTAGCAACGGCACGGTGCGGCGTTCCAAAAGCGATCTCTTCGATACAGCAATGTGTAAAAAGGTCGAGTCACGTGCTTCTTATCTCACGAGTCCGGTGACGAGGTTTCGAGTCGCGTGTCCGATTCGATTCGTATTCCGAGCAAAATTTTCCAGCTACGTATGTGTTGGACGAACGCGTTCGTCGCTACTACGCGTCGTAACTACCATTAAACCAGACCCTTCGTCATCCAGCGTCGAATACGAGTAAATGGCTGTGTGTGCAGAGCACATTAACCGGCTCCCTTTCCCTTCGATCGCGTATCTCGATTTCGGCGAGAACGAGTGCGGTTGAGAAAAGCCAGATCGATATCTAACGTATCCCTCGTGTGGATAAAATGCGTCAGGCTCGGCACTCGCGGACCACAAATAACAGAGTTATAGAAGAGACGTAATTGTCGAGAATTGGCGCGAAAATTTATGAGAGCCCGTAGGTGGTCCTTGAACGAGCCACTGCTCTCTTACGCGTCTATCGTCTCGATCGAGTCGAACGAAATTATTACTAAAGCCGTTTACGTTCGTCACACGCATACAGGATACGCATGCCACGGCTTAAATAGCCGTTTAGATAAATCCTATTTCCTATCAGCCGAGTGTCACAACACGTTTCCACCGTCGACTAGCTGAATGCAACAATGCGATCTTCTATATATTTTAATCAACTACAGCCACCTTTAATCGTCTCTAACCATTGGCTTTATAGGGACGCGTAATCGACGGGAATCGTTGATTTTCTACGAGAGATAAGTAGATCGTATGCGGGTCAGGAATATGATATTTCCGGTGGAACGTCTTGTCTCGAGTCGTTGAGAATTAAGATTTCGGACGCCTTGGTCTCGTGCGTGTCCTCGGACGCGCGTTTACCAGCCTTCAAGCTAATTTTGATCGACCTCTTCGATTTCGAAAATCAGTATACGTTTCGTGCTTGCATTTTGCAACTGTCGCTAGCCCGGTTTTGCGCTCGATTCGACTGGATCCTGCGACGAGATCACGCGATACTTTTAACAGACGCGAATCGTATGAAACACCGTTGTTGGTCAGCTCCGGCACGTGTCCGTTTGCAGGTAAACAGTTCCACGTATCAGTGACTCATTGAAACGTACATTTACGTGTTACGGTGGTGTCTGGAAAGCACACTACACGGAACAAACCACGATGACTAACGAGAATCGAAAGCGGTCGATATCAATCTGAATGCGGCATTACGGAACGTCACGCGGCTCGCTTTCTGCCCATTAATATTTATGTATAACCATTCCTGTAGCTTTCCGCCGAATCGCATTATCCCCGTAACAATATCCCGCCTAGATTCTCATTGCATCGGTGTAGATTTGCTACGTCGAACGACGTTGGGACCGGTGTCGGCGTTTTCCAACGTTCGATGGTGAGAATTCGTAAAACCCCTTAAAATATTAGGTTCCACGGTACATCCGGGATATAGCCGTCGTGTAGGATGTGATCGATGCCGAATCACGGAAGATAGTCTGTCGTTATGCCTGTTACGCG
>NT_176967.1:1627920-1679697 GCF_000188095.3 Bombus impatiens
TCGACACAGCGTCGAGACAGTCGGGGCGCACCCTAATCGCGGACCACTCTTTCATCGTCTCCACGAGGAGGACCCCATGGTTGACTCGATCGAGTCTTCGGAAGTAAGATCTAACGACTCGTGCGGGAGGATGAGTCACGCTTGCCCTATCGTGACATAGCTGTATTATTTTTATGGTGTTTTCGCGTGGCCACCATGATTCACGAGGCCCGAGGCTTTTCCCTTCGAGCGACGTATCCGCCACTACTATCCCCCTCTTCGATGACCGAGTTATATACGACTCTCTCTCGCGAATGAATCGTTCAAACTCCCAGAGCGATAGCCCATATGGAATCGTATAGTCCGCCGCTGCTAATTATTCCAGCCGGTGTGTGCGGTTTCGTTTAATAGGAAACATTTGTTAATACCGGAGGGAGTTCTCGCTTCCTAGCTCGTACATTTTCAAGGGCATAGCCTCTAACTAGCTCTTTGTCCAAGGACAAATTATTTCCATTCTAGAAACGCAGCTCGAAATCCGTTTTCATTGACTTCTGAAAGCGTCCATTTCTATTATAACATGTACGTACTACGTACATATCTTGGTTTTCAAAGGTTTCGCGAACAGGATCGCGTACATTCCCGTTTTTGGTTTCTACGTAGGGAACGAGAATTATTTACTAAACAAATACAAATTACAGTCTAATACGCCGCCTCTGTACGCCAGGGACGTCGTTTAATGGAGAAATCGATTCTCGTTTCTAGTGCAGGAAACCAACGTGTAGTATTCCCGGGGGTGTAAACAAAAGACAAGAGCGTATCACGATAACTCGACGACAAGCATGGAACAAAAGCCGAGTTACGTTGTCGCTGTTTTAATCGATTTGTCGCAGAAAGAAACGAAGCGGCACCGCTTTAGCCGAGCCCTAATGCGTCGATAAATCTGGAAATGCTGGTGCACGTCCATCGGATTCACGCGTTTGTTTCGGCCGTGAACACGTGTGCGCGCACGCACGTGTCTCGATTCCGTCAGATTTCCCGTAGGCGCCGGGCTTTTTTCTTCGCGCTTAGCAACCGACTTTTTTTTCCTTTCTGTCGAAATTCGAAAAACTACGTAGGCAAACGCCGTTGTAAACAGACAACGGGACGATATCATCGAGAAAAGGCTAGGAGAAAGCTAATTCACCGGATGCCAGAAAAATTCCTGACCGGCAAAAAATTGGACCTGTACCATGGGAGAATTGAATTTCAATGGAGACAGCGGCAATGGTTAGCGACGGCGTGCAGGAAATCTTCGCCTCGCGAGAATTAAAATGCACTTTAACGAGGTCGCGTTGGCACATCGACGTCGACGAATTTTCGACGTCGTGTCGCCGCATTGAAAAAGAAAATTCGCGAGAACTCGTGGATTCCTCTTGAATGGAAATGGAATAATTTCAGTAGGATCGTTACGTATGCGCGCGGTCAACGATCGTCGCTGGTGCGCCTGTGGAGAGCGTCTAACGTCAACTAAAATTATTACGGAACGATTATGCGCAGCGAAATAGAAAGGAAAAATGACGCGCGAAACGAAGACAGGAGAAAAAGAAAGGAACGAGAGGAAGAAACAAAGCACGACGAGAACGAGGGAGAGGCGATTCAACGAAGATGCCGTTAATGTTGTTCTCTCTGTCGAACCTTCTGGCGCCAAGAATTCGACAACGTCGAATTCTTGGAGTTTTTCGGAGAGATATTGGCATTCTTCTCGCGTTCTAGTTACGTGTCTCGTCACTGTGACTAAATTGGACTTATAGCAAAGGAATTTATTATTTTTCCCATGGTTAAACGAGTCACGATAGCTTTCAGAAACGTCTCTTCGAAACGGAATCAACGTGTTTACTTGAGAAAATTTCGCTATTGTGTCACGGACATTTGCGTCGAACGACACACTCGTCCAGGCAGATAAGCGAAACGAGTTTAGGGTCTCACTCGCGACTATACTAAACGAAATGTTATGTAATTCTCGCGCGCGAGGCCGGATGAAGGAAGGAAAGGCAGCGAAAGCGCCCAGTCGATTGTGACTCGCTTCCCTCAGCGAACGTCTTGAGCGCGAGCGAACGAGCTAAAGAGGGAGACTCGAAGAGACTAAAAGGAGCGGGTTGAGATCTAAGAGAAGCTGAGCGGAGGAACGTCGCGATTTTATACCAGCTTGGACAAAACATTTGCCAGCGAGCTCGCCAAAATAGAGGCATGCACCTGTCCCGTTAGAAAACGAAGATTTCTCTCTTCGTATCTCTTCGCCTCCATCTCTATCCTCGTCCCCTCTTCGCTCGTCTTTCTTTTCCTTTGCTTCCCTACCTTCAACGCGCAGCATTTGTTCGTTTTCCCTCGGCCTTGCTCGCTTCGATCGTTTTTCCTCTAGTCGCCTCTGCACCGCGATATTTCTCCCTTTTTCTTCTCCATTTTTTCCTACCCCTTCCTTTCCCTTCTTTTCCCTCCCCTTCCTCACTCTTCTCGACGATTCTCTCTTCGTTCTCACGACCGTTTTCTTCTACGCGCCCGTCTTGTATCTCCCGCGAGCGACATCTCCTTTCCCCTTTCTCGCGACGTTTCTTGTTGCTCGTGCTCGCCATAACGCTATTTCCGTCAGGCCACAGTGAAAACGTCGTAAGTCACTTAATGCTAGCTGGACATCGAGCTTCGGATATCAAAGGCTACGGTTTTAACGAGCAGAAAGAACACCGGCTCGATGTATGAAAACGATAACGAATCTTTAACCTTATTACACCGGTTACAACGCCACGAAACTTCTAGCGTACGGTATATTAGCATATGTGTGTACGTGTAACATGCAGACATAATATGTACATATTAGCTTCGACAGATTACCAGCGTAGATTCTCTTCTCTTCTTCTCGACGACCTGACCATTTAGCGACCGAATCGCTCCGAGCGACGTAGTTATCGCAATTGTTTCATCGATCGTAGAACGAAAAACGCAGCGAACAATTTTTCGCGAAACGCACCTTTTAACTTTTTTCATCGCACACGAACGTAGCGTTCGCGACGCGCGATTACTAACGCTTTATTCTAACGCGCGCAATTAGACGATCTAAAATTCTTGGATGTATTCTGCTCGCTTTAATCCAGAAGAGACAGACGCGTGGCTGCAACTTGGCCGGACCGGTTCATGAAACAGTCCTCTAATTGTTCACGAACTTCGCGCTTATTATAGGGTCTCGCGTTTCAAAGGAAAAACTTTGCCTAAAATGAGATTCACGCGAATGACGAGCCAGTTTCGAGTTCTGTAATACAATTGGACGAAAAGTCAGGACGGAAAAAAGGGGTTTGGTTTCGAACATGGCCTTCATTCTTTCTAGTCGAAAAGAAATTCTTTCTCACCGAGCCGAGACAAGCTAATAATATAATAAGCTTTTGTTTGACAGAAAACACTCCGGTCACGTTAAAAACCTTCTCCCGTCGAGCGTCCTATGGGAATGGGACCTTTCGTCTTTGTCCCTTTTTCCGTGCAACGATACGTTTCAACGATAGGCTGTCTTTCTTCGACGAGTTATCGTGGTGCCGGCGAACGGTATCAGTCAAAACATAGTATGTATCACGTGGCAGCGATCCTCGTCCATCGTGACATGGGAAATTCTTTCGAATTCAAGGACCGATTCCATCGAAGGGAGAGAAGAAGGAAAACAAGACCGGGTCGTTTTTCTTTCCCCATTGGATTCGAACGTAGAGATTGCTCGCGCGATCCTCGTCGAAGTTTAAACTCTTCGTAAAATATCTTCGCGTCGCCAAAATTTGAATCGCTCATAGGTTAATATGCGGAGCATCTAGGTCGGCTTCCGTAGATCGTGGCGCCGTTCCTGGAAGCAGTTGGTTTTGCGGTAACGTCTCACGCGCGAAGGTCGCCGCACCGAAGTTTCATCTCATAACATTTCGCATCTCGACTATCTCTCTCTCTCTCTCTCTTTATCTATCTATCTATCTATCTCTATCTCTCTCTTTTTGCAAATGCGTTACTAATTCGTCAGGCAAAGAAAGAGTGTTCGCGCAAAAACTCTCAACTCCGTTCGAAGGTGGCATAGAACTTTAGACGCCAAGAGAATAACGAAGAGTTGGCGATCGCGATGCAAAATACGAGGGGATCGTAGAATACATCGGTATCCAAATATAAACGACTAAACGGTTCGGTCTACGAGCCGTCTGGTTATTTATCCCGCTTTCCCGAGATTATCCAGGGAACCCTTGACAAAGGCTGTTCCGTTTGTCTCGTAGGGCCGTGATTTTGATTCGAAATGAAGACAGCCGCTCGTTTTTATTTTGACGAACACGCTTACAACATCCGAATCTTGTTTGTTTCTTTCGACACGCCAACGTACGTTATCCTCGATTTTGTTGATGAAATCGCGATCAGATGACGCTTTATTGCTTGATTGACGTTACGAGATCGTCGAGAGGATGGAAAGGCAGACCTTGGCGCGACGTTTATCTAAGCATGAAAAAGCAGAGCAGGAAGAAGCAGCGTGGGGACTCGTCGAAGCAGCCTGTTAACGTTCCTATGAATCTATTTAATTACTAATGTCGTTGGCGAGTTAAGTAGCGGCGTCCATTACAAAAGCATTTTCCAACGACGATATAATTCGTGTTACTCCGTTTAACAAGTACTCACGACGGAGGGACGCGTGAGATATCGGCTCTGAAAGAGGTTCAGATGGTCGCAATACCATTTACGCGAGTGCCGGCACGTAGTTGGGACCACGAAAGGTAAGGTTACTTATAAATACATCCTGTTCAAAAATAGATCTCGGACTGGCGCAACTGCAAACCGCGAATCGTTCAAAACGCTGCCGGATATTCGGACAGTTTGGTGGAAACGTTCCCTTTGACGAAAGGAATCATCCATCGCAGCAGCCAAGCCGTCGACGATGCACGTACTTTGATCGATTTTCAAAATTGCTCGGTGCAAGATGTGCCATCGTCGAGGTGTATCCAAACGTCGTCGACTTCGATCCGGTCGTTCGCATTCGTTCGAATCGCTATTTTCTCGAGGAGTTTCGTCGAATAAACTTGCCGGGTCTACGGGCATTGTCTTTTTATAGGTAAATGCTCTAATGTCGGCAACGTTCGTCAGAGGGTTGGTAAAAAGCTTTTAGAGCTGAGAATTTTTTCTTTCCGACAGCCACTCGTACCCACGCGTCCTAGATACCTTTCTCGTGCCGGATGCAGGTTTTCAACTCCGTAACATGCACCGTTATAAATCAAAAACGCCCGCCATTGGTTCGTTTTCCTTCTAAGGATAAAAAGAACTGCGAAGAAGGCGGGCGAAATTAACGGACAAGTAATTAGTTGGCAGAAAATCGTTCGAGGATGGTTGAGAATGATACTCGGTATGAGATGATCTTTTCGTGATTTTATTCCGTATCGATACAGGTACCTCGTAATAGTCGTGCAACTGCAAATTGAAATGGAGTTAATTGCGTTTATCGAATAATGTGCAATTGCTGTTATCGAAGTAGGAGCGACCAATGTGAACACAGTTTGATATTTCGCTCGACGATGGAATCTCGAGTGGCATCTCGCGAAAGAAAATCGTGTAACGGAAACGACTCGTACTTGCGTTTCTGTATTGGCAGTAGATAAAACAGATCGATTTGTACTTCGTAAGAAATGTTTCACCATATCTTCGTATTTTGACGGTTCGTCGAAATGACAACTAAATGTGTAAATCCAAAGGTATTCAGGTAGCATGCGTTCGAGAGAAGTTTTCACGGCCGCGGGAAACGTTACCAACATACCGTAACGGAATCGTTGCCCGTTGTCGGTGAATAATACGGCAGAGGTTCTAATCTCCGACGCTTTTCTCGTTTATCGAACATTACAAACGCAATTTCGTTTCTGTCGTGTGATCTTTGGCGTCAAACAGTGTCGTATTTATGCAAGTTAGCACTATGCAACTCATTGAACCGCAATGGAACCGATATCGTATCTGCGACCGCGACTTAAAAATATGTACTTTTGCGATTACGTACTATGTTTGCCTATGCGTCAGTTTGTTCGTGCCTCTTCCAACCGACCAATTCGTAAAATCTATGATGACCGATCGAATTTTCGACTATTCTTCGCTCCTCCGGAAACGTTTGTCTTCTTCCTTATTCACGTACAGATGTTTCCAGAGGATCAAAGTTTCACGAGAAATTAAGACGTAGCTACTTAGCTGATAAAAGCGAGCTCTAGTCCCTTGCACGAAGTTCTAATTAGTGAAAATGAGATAATTGCCTTTGCAGAAGCTATAAGAGGAAAAAGAGATCTTACAATGACCAATTGCACGTTCTTTCGATTTCTTTTATCCTTTGCCACACGAACGTAGAGAGAAGGAAGTTGTTCGATCGTATTGCAAAGATTCAGTTCTTTCACTTGCACTTTTAACAATTTTTATATTCCATTGATCGACTGTTGGATGAATATATTTACGTGAGCGACGTGTTACGACGATCGATTTGTAATAATCGAACGTTTAAATTTCTCCAAATGTTTTAACTCGTAAAGAATAACTTCACAGCCTGAAGCTTACTTGTCCGATATGGAGTTCCGAGCGCATAAGTTTCGAGGACTGCTGACGCGATGATTTCATTTACATAAAACATGCATATATATGTATGTATATTGCGGTAAACACAGTTGCCCGACTGAGGCGAAAGAAAGAAATTCCGCAGTTTTGTATAAAATAACAAATGAAAAAGGTGTTAATGCAAAGATCGGCGGGTAGGAAAGGTGTAACTTTGATACGGAAACTCGGGGTTAAGGAAATTGACCATGGAGTTACTTCGGACTGATAAATATGCGCGCAAAGACAAACAAGTCGATGTCCCACCGTGCGCGGTCTGCATAATTATTTCCACGGCAATGTTTTTTGCAAAGCGTTTCTGGGAATCGTATCGCGTTGTGCCTCTGATTATAGGAACGAGGTTTTTATCGCTATTTTTATTATTTTATATCTTCGCATTACATATCGTCGCGTCGTTCACTTTCGATCTGAGAATGCGACGTTCATCTTTTACAGATGTCATCTTCCGATTTGCTTCTGCCCGACGACTATTCCGTCGTCAATTTTAAATCGTACAAGATGCACGGACGACAAACGCAGTTTCCGTTGAGCACGCAACCACGCGTTTTTAAGTCATCATTGTTACAATTATTCAATCAAATTGTTTAGAAACTAGTTAACCTATCGGATCTGCGATGCAATCATACACCACAGTGAAACTTGGCTATTCTTGGCCAACAAATCGAATTTCTCATCTCTGTGTACCGAAAAAGGAGAGAACTGGCGAACGTGCACGTTGGGAAATTACGAGGCTACGATCAAGGTACCAGGAAGTCGAGATCTATCACGAAGGACTCATCAGAAATTCTTTTTTCCTTCCACAAGGTTACAGTCGCTAGCCTCTTCTCGTTTGTATTCTAGGCGACTTTCTACTTTACGACCTGCATTTCGTGTCCTCCGATGACTCGTGTCTTTACCATTATCACGTAGATACGATTATTATTTCCTTCAAACAATAACTTGATACCGGAAGAACGAACCGACGCGACGATGAAGCGAGGCTCAAGCGAGTTTGTACCTTTCGCTATGTTTGTTTGCATTCGAAGCGACGACAACGTGATTTTCAGGAGATCTGTAACGTTGTTGTTGATCGATGTAACGTAGACCGATCGATATCTCTATCTATATAGATCGCAAGCACGCAACGAAATTTTCGTGTTTGAATTCCTTGAGAAAGAACGAGGAGACGTAGATTTCGGTGCAACGAATTAATGGAATCGGAACGTTGGAACGCTTTAGGTTTACCGTCATTAATCGCGGGTCATTCTCGTAAGTGGAAACTAGGAATTTCATTTGTTGTAAGACCAGAGAAACGAAATACCGTTGTTAATTTCCGGTGCTTTGTTCTCCGCAGCCGTGTCGGTTCGTTTCATTTCCGTTCGCAAGCTACACCGCGCTACTGGTCCGAATTGATGACCGACAAAAAAGAAAAAAAAAGGAAAGAAATTAAAGATATCGAGAAATGACAGGGCATGGAAACGACGCGACGACCGATAGTAGCCCGGCTAGCGTCATTTCACGTTACGTGAATGGCGTGACCGTCATCGAGAAAGCGATAGACTTTGCGATTTTTCGCGAACGTGATTTGATCAGAATTCGATATGCACGTGCTCCTGACGTTGCATCGTCCTCGTTGCCACGGTCTTCCCTCTAAGTTTCATAAATTTATGGAATCCCTTCCATTCGTGGCGCGATTTTCTCCTCCTATCCCCACCGGGAAGTCTGCCTTCTCTGGGAAGGGGAATCTATTTAAAGTGAACTTTGACGAATAGCCGGCCATAACGTTACATCCCGTGGTAACTCTCAGTCGAGAGCCGGACTTGGGCCTGATTGAAACGAGCGAGGACGACCGAGACATATTTTCCCAGAGATTCTTCTTCGAGAACGCAACACTTTCACCGAGATGCTTAGGGGAATCATTCTCGTTTTCGTAGCTCTGCTCGTAGTTGCCAGTGCGACCGAAGTCAATCAATGCGGCACTGGTAAGTACAAAAGAATCGACTCACCATTGATCTAGTTACACGCTGTTTGGTAGAATGGCACACTATCAGTGTCAACGCGCGATGGTTAACTTCATCGATTTACACGAACAAAATTAAGATGTTAATTAGGAGTTGGATGTTAAACGTCGATAATATTTCAATATTTGTGTATTCCTCTTAGTATGTGTTTCTAGCTTTCGTTCAACTTGTAAATATACACCGCGTCTCATAACTATGAAGCTTGATCTCAAATTTTTGGAATTCTCGTACGTTGTAATTAGCACCATTGACCGAGGATTTTCATGCAGATTTATATTTTTAACAATTGCACTAATGAAGTGGAACTTAAATAGGGACTTGGTTTGCCTATTAAAAATTATAACGAGTATTCCATTTCGAATATTTTATATATTTTTGTATAGTACGCGCATTCCGTGCACGTTTCCACCTCTAAATCTTCCGTAAATGCATAAAAATTCATCCGCGGTCTAATTATCATAAAAAAGAGCGTATGAGAAATTGCTAATGAGTGTTTGTGGTATTTTATATCTTGTGCTTCTGTGAGAATTGAAGATGTTACGACAGTTTCATACTGATGACATACGGTGCATAGAGAAAGTAAAATAATGCCAAAAAGTTCATGGAAATGTCGTTTAATAAATTTGTTCGTTTAAATCGTATAATTTAACCATTGTGCAACGTACAGAAATTTCTCAGGAAATTTTTGTGTGTAATTCGATTTTTATCGCACAGAAACTACGTGGCAACTGGTTTTTTCAATGTACGCTTGTTATGTCATGCGATTTGTTCCAAGGCAACATGAAAAAGACCATCGTTCGTCCAAATTCTATGTATAGCCATTCACTGTCGCCAGCGCATCTCCTACTTTTTGTATATATTTACGCAACATATTTATCTGTGATAGCCGTATGTGATCGGAAATTATCGGTTCGTACAAACACGGATAATGTTCTTGTTGTCAAGACAACAATGAAAATTTATTTTGTTCGATAGCGATGTTACACGCGTTACATATCTTGTTTCGATAATGATTTCATTCGTTCGAATCACTACAGAGAAGAGAGAGCGTAAAATTGTTGTAACGTTGTAGATTCGTAACGTTCGACGTTTATTGTATAAAACACGATACACTTAACCGCGTATAACTAAACGATCTCGGTCATGATCGACGAGTTGTGAAAACTGGATCGGATCGTTGTATCTTTCCTAATGCAGACATCGTGTGCGGAGGTTACAAAACATGGAAAATATTTGTTCGTGAACACGTGCTAAGAGATTCGTTCGATTCTAAGAAAAGGAAACATCAACGGCGTGAAATTATGCAATACGATTCCGGTTTGCGACTTGCGACATACGTATCAGAAATGGAATGATTTTTCTAACCGATGAACATGTTCGTAGGAGAAAAGTTCGAGGATTCCAATCAGGTTAAGATAACCGGTTGCGACGTGCCACCGTGCAAACTGAAGCGCAGGACGAAGGCAGCGGTCGAACAAAAGTTTGTACCCAGCGAGGATGTCGAGAATGTAGTAAACTCAGTGAGCGCCGCCGTTGTCGGAGTACCGTTGCCGTTCATCGGCGTGGATGGGACGAGTGCATGCGACAACATTTTCAAAGTAGATGGAACTCCAGCGGGATGCTCGCTGAAGAAAGGCGTTGAATATATCTACAAGCGAGAGTTTCCTGTTTTGCAAATTTATCCAACGGTAAGCGCTGACGTAAATATCGTCTAAAAATTCATACGCTGCTCGTTAATCGAGCAGATTAAGCATTATCATAACCAGTAGGCCGATCTAGTAACCGTCGATATCGTGATCGAGCCAAGTCAGAGACGATTTCGTAACCTGCATAAAAATAGTAAACTTTATTTTCTTGTTACACGAATACGACTACGTATTGAAAGGCATACGATGTTTCGCAGATTTCTATGGTTATACACTACGCGTTAATGGATGGAAATCGCACGGTCGCGTGCTTCGAAGTTCCAGCGAAGATCACCAATTACTGAGAAGAGCTAGTCGTTTCTTCTGTGAGGTCGTGTCGAAGTTGCAGAGGTCACGGAGATGCGCCTTTGTATCGAAAATCCATGTACAATAAGATAGACAAGGTGGAAGACACACAGAGAGAGAGAGAGAGAGAGAGAGAGAGAGAGAGAGAGAGAGAGAGAGAGAGAGAGAGAGAGAGAGAGAGAGAGAGAGAGAGAGAGAGAGAGAGAGAGAGAGAGAGAGAGAGAGAGAGAGAGAGAGAGAGAGAGAGAGAGAGAGAGAGAGAGAGAGAGAGAGAGAGAGAGAGAGAGAGAGAGAGAGAGAGAGAGAGAGAGAGAGAGAGAGAGAGAGAGAGAGAGAGAGAGAGAGAGAGAGAGAGAGAGAGAGAGAGAGAGAGAGAGAGAGAGAGAGAGAGAGAGAGAGAGAGAGAGAGAGAGAGAGAGAGAGAGAGAGAGAGAGAGAGAGAGAGAGAGAGAGAGAGAGAGAGAGAGAGAGAGAGAGAGAGAGAGAGAGAGAGAGAGAGAGAGAGAGAGAGAGAGAGAGAGAGAGAGAGAGAGAGAGAGAGAGAGAGAGAGAGAGAGAGAGAGAGAGAGAGAGAGAGAGAGAGAGAGAGAGAGAGAGAGAGAGAGAGAGAGAGAGAGAGAGAGAGAGAGAGAGAGAGAGAGAGAGAGAGAGAGAGAGAGAGAGAGAGAGAGAGAGAGAGAGAGAGAGTGTGTGTGTGTGTGTTTGCACGAGAAAACAATCTCCATGGATAGAACGATTCTCATGTAGTTATGTTTATGGACGAGCTTCATCAGTATATGCTGTTTGCGAGTAATTGTAATTATTAATAAAAACATTTATATAGCTTCGCCGCGACATTCCTGCGCATCATTCTCAATGGACTATTTTTTTATCGCAATCGTCGTGATTCTCTTTTGAAACGTCTTGAGATTGGTCGATTTGTGAATTAACTTTTATCGCCTAGGGTTAATGACCTTGATAGGCGGCGAGCGGATAACGAGTAAATAGGAAAGCCAACATCGTCGGGTCACGATGAAGTGGGACTCGTGGAAAGCGTCGATAACATAGGGAACTGGAGGTTTCGAGTTGGCAGCTACTGCCGCGCACGGGTAACTAGGAAAATTGTTCGGAAGCCCGTGGACCTCTCCGATGATACGGACAGCGAAAGTTGGAGTTGCATCGTGGAACCGCGGTGAAACCACCGATACCGCCGTGAAAATTAATAAAAAGTGCAGAAAGATGATAACTCTCGTAAACACTTTTGCCGGGGATAACAATCTATTCGATAAAGAAGGGGAAAATGCATTTCAACGATTCGACAAATCGTCAATGCCCATTGCAACAGATTGTTTTCGCAATAAATCTTTTTACGCAGATTATATCCCGGTAAAACATCGAAACATTGCTTTCGCTATACACGTTCTCGGATATTTGATTCGACTGCAAATTTGACGAAAAATCGAAGGGGCCGCGATAACGAGTTGCCGGCACGCGGTATTTACAGTGGCTTTCATAAATTGCGATCACTGCGAACGATCTGTTTTCCCCACTTGGTTATTTTCCTCGCGCCGTATCTCATCGCGAATTACAAAAGTAAATTACTACTGTCGGCTGATCGATAACATCTCTTCATTAATAATTCAATTACAAACTGTTCTAACGATTAGACGTAGTCGTCGTTTATTCTGCCGCGACATTTACCTGTTTTTATCGTCGAATACGATTTAGTTCGAAGCTGGTTCGAGGCAACGAATCGACGATTAATCGGTGTGGCTCACCCTACTTTCGAGAAGCTGGTCATTTTCGAAAACTGATGCAAAGTTTTCTGAGTGGGTAGCTTTTCTAAAGATCGAGTAAACGGTATTGCGTGAAAGAAGGCGGCGCTCCAATCTTCGGTCCGGATCTCACGGAACCAAAACGTTTTTACCCATTCGCGTTGCGAGGCCTGCGAGGCTAATGGTCGCGTTAATAGCGGATTTTTGTGTGTAACGTCCCTCGATCGAGCCTCGAAGAGTCGCGATTCTCGCGCGAGGCTGTTGTTCGTGCCAGCCACTATGTCACGTAATCCCATGCTGCGTTCCGATCGAGCGTGATTTTTCTACAACTGTCACGGAAATGTGTGTTAGGCGGCGATAGCGAGCCCCGTGTCCAATTAATTTACCCCTTCCTTGCTTGACCGTTGTCCATCGGTAGAAATCGAACGTAATTTCGAAGGAGAGAATAGCGGCGCCGGAACACGCGCTCGCCTTTTTAGGACGTTGCGAAAATTAAAGGTAGATGTTATTTCGAGTCTGTGCGCTCTTATTTGGCTGGATTTTATCGTGAAATTTTCAGTGCGTTTAAATTACGTTGGAACGTAATATACGCGACATGGCCTGTGCGCGGGTTCATATGAAATTCATCGCATCCGCTACATCGTTTGGAGAATAAAAGTGAAACGTGAAATATTTATGTCTCGTTCGAGCGACAGCTTCCGTATCGATAATACGTACTGCAAAGTACCGATGAGCGCGCAATGTTGCGTATTCGTAACTTTGACGAGGAAACTAAGCCAATCGGAGATTAAGAACCGAGAGATTGCGAGATAACGAGAACAGGCGGAAAGATCGAATTTGCCTGTTAATCTTTCGTCAATGGTCTTTCCGTCGAATAAGCTGCACGTGATCCGTGACGGATAAAGTCATTATCGTGAAAAGATGGTGGCGGTACTCGCATAACCGGGCAACTCTTTCGCGTTTCTACACGTTCACAGATACGATCGTGGAGTACGATACACGTACGCGCAGCCTCGAGTAAGCCATTCCCTCGTCGAAAAGATAGCTTTCAGAAAGCGCGAGTGGCATTCCTGCCTTTCAGAAGCTTTTAAGATGACCATGATCCGTGACACCAGTCCGAGAGCATCTGCTTCCTCATCCGCCTCCTTCGCCCCGAGGTCTCTCACCCTATTTCGATCTCTTCCGCCCCGCTGACCCTGTCCCTTGCCTCTCTCCCTTTTGCCCACCCAGTTTGCTCCCAACTCTCCTAAACCACTGTAAACCACCTTCGACACCGAACAAAAAGCGAACACTCGTCCACGGATGACCGAGTACGCGTAAGTATCTTAAACGCGACTGTCGTAAGCTTCGTCGTTCAACTTGAACTAAACCAGCTTGACCATTCTCGCCTCGATTTTTTCTCTTTTCGCTCACCGTTCTTCTCTTCTTCTTTCTCTTAGACAGTACGTTTCCCAAATTTTTGCGCGCCTTTCACGTAACCTTTGAATTTGCGATTTCGAGTCCTTCGCGAACACCGAAGCAATCGCAGTATCCCACGAGAAACGACCTCGGAATATTTGTGCACGAGAAATTGATCGTTGATTATCGAATCGTGAAAACATTCGAAAGAAAAATACAGAACCGTATAGATAGCTATGGCATTCGTCTATACATATTATAAAGTAGCTATGGTTATCGTTTTCGAGAATGTGAGCAAGTACACGAGCGGAAATTGTTCTTAGCTGCTTTTCGTTGTTCGTTCGTGCAGTTCACAAATGTTGTCTATCGAGTCTCGTACAGATTCGATCATAGTTAGAGAAATATCAGGCGGAAAGCTTTGCTACGATGACTATCGTCGATTAAACGATGTATCCACGTGATTAGCTTAGACTCGTATTCGCGATCGAGAAGAAGATTGCGTTACAGTCTTGGAATCGGTGACCGATCAAATTTAGGATAACTCCGGCCAGGGAGGAGGTCGGTGTTATCGAACAAGGTAAACGCATGTGCGTGGCATTCCGCATCCGTTCCCCGGATGTTTACCAGCACGAAGTTCGCACTATTCGAACGCATATTCTTTCGGCCGTAGGACAAAACGTCCTTTTCTGGTTTGGAATCGGAGTAACGGGATAGGCACGGTGTACAAGTCGAGCCCCTTTCATCCCTTTCGCCCCACCCGCAGCTTTTCCTCCGACACCTCCACCTCCTCGGGAGGCTTTGCAGGCTGCGCGTCCGTCGCCGCGCCGTTTGCTCGTCTTCTCCGTCAGTGTGCCGTCCGCCGTCGGTCGAGGACCACGTGTTACTGCGTCGTGTGGACGCCTGCGCCGTCGGGCTACCCTTCGCACTATCCTTCGCGCGCCTTCTACACCCCTTTACCCTCCGCGCGATCAAGATCCGTACGAAGTCACCGCACCGTGAGTGCTTAGTTACCGTCTTGTCGGAGCACGCGTTCGTTTCCAATCTGTTTGTCGGAGACCTCGGCCAAGAGACTGGACACGGTTGGTTCGCGCACACGTGTCGATTCCCTGCCGATAGCGACAGAGACCTTTCGACGATGAATTATCGCGTGTACACTCGCGATAATTGCATTCTCGCGTAACTTTCAGACTTGGAACGGATATCTCGGAAATAAAGGTCGGTCGCCTCGACGCTTCCGACGAAGGCCGACGAGATTGCAAAGAAAAAGCGCGCCAAATCGAGAAAAAAGTAATAGGACAGCCTTCTGCTTACTGGATGTGCAAACTTGGCGACGAAGCGATCCAGCGATGGTTGTTCTCGCTGAATCTTCGCAGAATCGATTTCAGAGAGTTCGCGGCCATTGACGAGATTGCAGGCCTGTGCGCGGTCCCTGTCGTTGTTTGGACCTGTTCCAGGCAAACCGAAAATCTGTGGCAAGCCAACGTGATGGAACGTCTCCGCAGTGCTTCGTTTTTCGTTTGGATCACCGGAAGAACGTGTTAAAATCGGCGGACGATCGACGGATCGATCGAACCTTATCGCGCCCAGCGTTTCTGGAATCTGCTTTTCACATCCTGCAACCAACCATCTCGATCTTTACGTCGATCGGCGATATGGCTGGAAAAGATCGTAACCCTTCGTAAAGTCGTCAGTGTCACCAAGAGAGGCTTCTGCTTAAACGAGAACTCGCAACGCCAACGACAAAAATTAGATGTCCCGTAAAACGTCTCGTGCAAGTGTCTCGTCGATCGTGAAGAACCGTAATCGGTTTCGCAAAGAATCTTCGTAGCAGGTGGAAGTGGTGGCCCGTGGCAGACGTTGGAAACGGATGCAACTGGTTCGAAGAACGTCGCTCCAGACATCGCGACCGAGGCGACGCTTTTTTCCAAACAACGCTGGTCGATTGTGCGGTGAATTTTGCGGCCTCGGTGGATATAGCATGGTCACCGGTGATTGTTGCGGATATCGTGCTCGTCGTTGTAGGTTATTGGCAATAGTGGCGCATAGTTAGGTCGAAAGTGCGGTAGATTTTCTAACGGCACGGAGACTGGCACGTTGATGTGCAACGCTTTAATAACGGGCGTACAGTGGATGAAAGAAAGAAGAGAGAAAAAGAGGAAAGCGCGGTGCTTGCGGTACGTGGCTGTGGAGGCGGTGCCGCGGCAAGTTTAATTAGTGTTTAACCAAAGAGGAAAAACACGAGAGTCGGTGGATAGAGGAGATCGGAGTAGGCCAAACGTTAACGCGTGAAATCGTTGCCACACGCGGTGAAGTTTCCTCGAAGAGAACATCGCGTTTCGACATCTCGGTGGACAACGACGCGTGCATCGTTACACGAAATGGGATTTCGGTGGTGTTGGAAAGATGCGTGACTCGAACCGATTTACGATGATCGTCGGCGAGGACGCGAACGGACACTGGAAATTAAGATGAGAGTGCGAATAGATCGGGAATAAATCCGGGTACCGCGAGAAAATGACTTAACGCGTTACGTACCGCGAGGGTAGCAACAGATAGAACGAAGCCGTTCTCCGTGGCTTACCTTTGCTTTGGCTCCGAGTGCTGGGATTTGTGACGAAGGTAACAAGGAATAAACAAGGAAAGAACATGTGGAGTGTACTGTTACTCATTGGACTAACGAAGGCTGTTCCCTACGTCGCTGGTATCGCTTCCACCGTCGACGAGAAATCGGGTGAGTCTCCTCCCTTTTACCGTTTTTCGCCGCGTTCGTCGCGTCTCTTTCCATTCTTTCTCTTTCGTTCTTTTCGTCTCTCTTTCCCTCTTCCTGTCTCTCTACGCTAGAAGCGCAGCTTGCACGTAATTCCTGGTTGAAACATTTTCAGAAAGTGTCGGCGGCGGAAAAATTCGTCCGTATAGGTATCGTGACGTGTAACAGGGGAAGCTGTTATTTACAATAGTCCGGCGTATCTGGGACGGACATTCGCTCGAGGCGATGCCCTGTAGTTTTTCCCAGCGCGTACGAAAGTAATAAATCGATGAATCGGAATCGCGTGTTACATACCCTCGAATGCTTCAGCTCCGCCAACGCCAGTCGTTTATCCCGGATTAGAAGTTTCCGGTCACTAGATTCTTCGTCGATCGAAGATCGGAAACGTAGCGAAAAACGTAAAGGTCAGCGACCCGGCCGCCTAACAAATTTACGCGCGATTCCTGCTTCCGTGCGCTTGGATCTCACGGCGGACTAAAATCGCGGAAAGGAGCAGTCGATACGTATTTCTTTGTACCGATGTTGCTCCGACTCTTAAGGATGCCATTGCCGCATGCGTTGACATGCCGAAGAACGGACGTACCTCAATTTGACAGAGTTACAGCTCCATCGCGAACCTATAGCTAGGCGTTAATTTAAGATTGCGCGTGAATTTGATAATCATTCGCGGCAATGACCGACTTCGAACCTCGGTCGCGACGTCGCAATTAGCGAGATTGGAGAGATACGCAAGCTTCGCGGAAACGAATTTACCCGGCGATCCGAAAATAATGGGAAAGGGGATAACGCGTTTCGAGATGCCGAGGCGGGATGAAGTTTCTCGTTATCTGACGATTGAAAACTTAGGTTTGATCGACGCTGAGTGTCGCCACGCGACGTCTTCGGTGCTCGCAATCAGATTCGTGCCACTTGTCCTTTGACGCGCGGTTCGTGTATTGTCTTCGACGCGAAAGTTCTCCGACTTGGAGCATCTCCGTTCAACAGCGCTCGGAATTCGATTAAAGCGGAGCGAATCTCGCGGTTGAATCGGTCGTCCGATCGATCCGATCTCCGAGACGCTGCGATTCATGGAATTCCGATCGTTCGTGACCGCGATCTCTACGAATTCTTTCCGTCTATAACTGCCGTTCCTCGTTCATAACGTTCGCCTAGAATTCTGTTTCGCGACGACGATGCGAAAGAACCGCGAGTAGCCGAGAAATGTTGGAAAGTGGGTCGCGCGCGTGTCGAAGGAACTTGAACGGAAGAAGGTGACGCGAAGAACGGAAGTTGTCCGGTGTAACGGGTAAAAGCCGCTTGTGCAATTTCGAAAGTTAAAGGGTTCTCAGGAAACACGTTCCTCGATCTTACGAGCGTGTCGTCCGGTCTGTAGTGGTTGGCTTGGTAAGCAAGGTCAGTGCGCAGTAGCGAGGCGGGGCGCCACAACGAGTTTGTCAGTGATCGCGAATTCGCGAAGGCTGGGACGGTTCTCGGTGCGGCCGCGCGAGCTGCTGCGAACGCGCCGACGGATCGACCTCGTTATTAATTATTGATGCTACGGCAATAATTCGACGCGGTAATAATGATCGAAAATATGATAGCGCGGAGATATACGTGGCGACGGGTCTGCCATCGTCCCTTGCGCGATCTACGGTAAATATATTCCTGTAACGCAACAATTATCGATGGTATCGTTTATTATTGCGCGTTCGTCCAATTCTCGCTCGGATAAATACTAAAGCGACAAATTAATATTACCGCTATAGTTATCCGCGGGAATAATGAAGCCCTTTCATTAGTCGGTGGTACGCATCTCGTGCCAAGAGCGACGCGCTCGATTACGCATTACCTCGTAAGTTTCGTTTTTACGCCGTGCTCGCTGTTTGTTGTCGAGGACGTTGATCGTTTTAACCGAGGCGAAATCGCGTGCAGCGAATCGTTTCACGTTTACCGAAGGAAAGCAACGTCGCGCCGTCGGTGTATCCGTGTTGTTCGGAAATGGACGACGTCCCTTTTTCATTCGCATGGCGCGCGGACGGACAACGCTGGGTGGAAATCGAAATGCGAGGTCGTGCGTGGAAACACGCCGGAACTGGCGCGTGGTCGAAAACTCGATACGACCGAGAGAAGAGCGTGCTGGGAGTATCGAGGGTTCGTCGACTTTCTTTCCCGGGAAGGTTTAACGAACCGATCCGCTGCAGTTTCCTCGCCGCGGCCGGCCTTCTTCGTTTCGCTCACCGGTTTTCCCGCCTTGTTCTTTTTCTCGGCTTCTTATCCGTTCGCGCAACCCAACTTTGACTTCCTCGCGGTTACTTCATTCCTTAATTTACCCCTCCCACTGGTCGGTCATGGACGCTTCTCTTGTACCATCCTCTTTCTCCGAAGCCCTTTCTCGCCGACACGGTTTTCCTTTCGCCGCAACGTCGTTCTCCCTCGTTTGCGCCAATAAAATATCCTTTTTGCCTCGCCGTGTCGCGTCGGCGATGGATGTGACGATGCTGAACGAGGGACGAAGCAACCAGGCTACAACGAAGCGTTTACGTCGTTGCGATTGTTTCTTCGCGTCGCCGATACCTTTTGCGTTAATCGGCGTTTTTAGATTCCTCGAAGCACCGACGATTTCTGCGGTAGAAAAATATGCCACACACACGCGTTAAGGATTTCTCTTTCGCCCATTTTCTTCTCTTTTTCTTCTTCCTATGCGCTTGTTTCCGCTGCTCGTTATTTATTTCCCGACATTTGGCACGTCGCTGTTCCGTCGAAACCGCATCGGCGAAACCGATTTCTTTTCTCTCGCGCGTTTCCCCCGTGACCATACTCGCGAAAAGCAGCGTGCCGGTTTTGTTGATTGTATCCGAGCGATGAAAAATTTCCCGAGTATCGCGAAGCACTCGTTCGCTTGTAATCCAAAGCGACGCGGCGCACCAACCTGTCCGCCGTGGTCTAAGCTTGCGCGATTTAGCGAATATTACGGACAATAGGAAATGCGAGTCGTAAAACGTCGACTCGTCGGTAAGAATCGCGCCAGTCATGGCGCAAAAATCACTGGGCAGAAACGAAGTGCGCCGCTTTTTAAAGGTAACCAGAAACATAAAAACGAAATGTCTATGGTAGTAGATGATCGCGATAAAAATTCCTTTCTCGCACATTTGCTCGGAAATTTTTAATTCATAGACATCCTTCCATCTGCTAATGGATCGTGCTCGATTTTCATTCGATAGTATTAAAAAAAAAAAAAAAAAAAAAAAAAAAAGAGGGGAAATGGAGAGAAACAATATATGTAAATCCTGTAATTTCGAATATTGAAATTGTATCCGATACATAGTCAAATCCTGTCGTTCATTGATCGGTCGTGTTCGCGCAATGACGTTCCACGTAACGAATATAGGCGCGTCGAAAATGGAAGAGCAAATAAATTTATCGCTTTTTTCGCAGGTACTTTGGCGTATTTCGATTTTTCCAACTTATTTATGCAAGCTTTCATCCTTTTTTCTTGAACCGTTTACCAGCCATATTGAGATTTGGCGTCGTTTTGTCGGTGGAATACGTCGAATCCAATATTTCTCAACGTATCTCGACGCGACGCCGGGTGCATTGCCACCCCTCTCCCTCCTTGATTTTCACAGGATGCATCTGGGGGGTTTAAGCGTGATCCTGTCGTGTCGACAGCTACAAACGAGACGTCCTATAACAGTCAGCATCGAGGGAGTTTGGACCAAGGAGCGTAGACAATTCCTTGCTGCGAAATTGCGCGTGAATGTCTCGATTCTATTCTCGTTCCTTTTCAACTCGCGTTGACGTTGACCGTGTCGCGGTTTAATCGATAACAGAGCAATTAATCAAGCAGCTTCTATTTTCCCGAGGAAACTCTTTGGTCTTTATCCTTTCGAGAACGTGAAAGAAACCTCGACTTACGTGTGCATTTTCTCTTGATGTCGTCGCGATATCGGTCACGTACAATGACCTTTCTGACATGTTTGCACATGGTTGAACAGAGTTCGCACTGAAACTGTTTCAGGTTATTTTCTATCGGCCGATTCTCCTTGTGTCGCGTCTCGATGAGAAAGAAAAAGAGTTACGGGCAGCGGGTGTACAAGTTACTATTGGGTTAGCAACCAAGTGATTGCAGATTTTGTCATTAGGTGGTAATGACTTAGTTGTCAATTCGATAGTTCGGTTTTGTCCCGATGGATTCTTGCGAAATACGAATTTAGAAGACCTTAAAGACGATACTATTCCAAGTTTTGCCACTTACGAAATAATCGCGATAAAGACGACGCGTAATCGCGCGAATAGTTGCCGCGCAACGATATCGGCGATTCGATGCGATCGTTACGGTATATTACAGGTAATTATCCTGCTTGGAGAATCTCATCGATGGGAATAGTTGGCGTTGCGTCATCGGCGAGCGTTCTGTCTTCGAGTAATTCGCTTTAGATCTCCATTGACCATTGACACTGTTCGATACTCGACTCGTCGTCGGATTACGCTATGTACCAATGGAACAAACAGAACGATAGAAGGATTTACAGGTTGTTAACGGGAGATTAATTTTAAATTTGCTGGAATGTCGATACTCTGGCTTCGAGTAGCTCGATTCATCGTCGATTCACGATGTTTCGATTTTCCTTTCAGACTATCGCGAATGATTTTCTGGCTACTCGCCGCTCTCATAAAACAAACTGCTCTCACTGTTTTCATGTTCCGTTTTCTTGGTTCGCATTGACCGCGCAAAATATTACTTGTATTTACTTGGATAATGGATCGTTACTCGTTCTCAGCGTCGCTCCAATCATCGGAAATCGTTCGATAACGAGGCGAAAAACCGGTGAAAGTATGGTCGATCATCGATTTCTTACCATCTTCCTCGGTATCTTGGCTAGCGCAAATACTGAACTAGCGAAAATGTAGTTTTTGTCGATTATTCGATGGACTTTGCGCATTCCACGGATATCGAACCGGCGCATCCGGCCTTCTCTCCTTCGAGGAACTCTCGCAGGTTTTCCATTGCGGGCCAGTTTAGTAGCTCGCTTTTCCCGCTCTGGCAACAATGCTACCAACGGAGATTCATGGCTCGCGTCGGGAAACGAATATAAAGACAGCGAGAACGGAACAGATGTCGTTTCGCGATCGATTTATCTCGAGCTATCGTTAATATCGTTAAAATGCTCGTTTTTCATCGGACAGACGTGCGGTGCTCTTGTGGGTCGGTGGCAGCATCGTTGGTTGCCGACGGGAGGAAACGATATTACGAATTGCCGTGAAAATACCACGACTGCAAGCTTCGCACGATATTTACGCAGCATTCGCCCATATCAGTTCGCATCAAACGATAATAAATCCATAACGAAATTATTACATCGCATATGCAAATATTTGCTAGCGCTGTTAACCGTAACAGAAAATTATAAATTCATGAGAATAAAGTAGTGCATTAATTACTCTTATCGGTAGCAACGAACGTACGTCCAACTACTCTGCTCTGAGCATCCGTATATACTAATTTTCTCGAGATTTATCGAATTCCTGTGTATCGGCGATCGGTGATTGCAATACAATTTCAACCGTTGCTGGTTGAATGGACATGTTCCATCGGATGAATGCTACCTAGACGGATCTGCGAATAGACTAAATGCAAGCCTCTCATAACTAAAACCAAATAACATTTATTCACTAAGACCTGCACCGAGCACTAGAACTAACGTCGCATCTATATTAACCGTACCGCCGAGGGTGTCGATCTTACGACGCTTAGATACTCGACTCTTGCATCGTCCTGATTCGGGTATTTATGCCGTAAACTGAGGTACGCGTGGCTGTCTATTGGCGCGGTGACATCATCCTTTATCCCGCGCGTATGAGTCTCCACATGCAATCCGCACGTGGAGTCCGTTTGACCGATCCGCGTATACAGCGTGCATCCGCTTATGTTCCTGGAACTCGCGGCATCACTGCCCGATGCAAATCTACGAATAGATCTGCGTATGAATAGAGAAACTTGTCGAGAATATAGGATCAGACGGCGAGCGTTTTTGAAAAGTCAATGGAACCGCGGAAGCGAAGACGACACGCGTGAAGAAATTTCGGGTGAAACTGAACGTAGCGTTAAGAAGGTAAAAATGTAAAATGAACTTTCGTAGTTATTCCAAGCGGTATTTCTCAAGCAGTTGAAAAACGCTACTCGCGCCCGCGTCGTCCAGATTAGTCTCGTTATCGGTTTTTGAAAGTCATGGAATCGCTCGTGCCAGCGAAGCGTCGCGAGAATAAGTTTAATTTAATAGAAAAGAGCGATTAGACTCGCCAAAGCATCGGATGTCGTAAACTTGAAACGCTTATTACCACGTATAGGCACTTTCACGCGACAATCAGATTTACACGAGTCGATGTATTTACAGATTCGATCCTCCCATGCGTCAGCGACGATAATCTCGACGATATCGTGTATTTTAGGGGAACGCCTCAATACGGAGTGTGAGTGAGTCTGGAAACGGTGACGTATCGTAGTGCTTTTCGTGGTGGTTTTCTCAGAGCGTGTCGCGGAACGGTATGGTGGGTATTTAACAGCGCTCGCCACGTGTGCTATAATGTAAAGGCAAACACCGAGAACGGTTTGTCTTGGATGGTTATCGGGAGAGTTTTAGGAGGTTGGAACGAGAGGAAATTTACTAATTTTTGAATTACGTGGCACGGTCATGTTAGTTTTCACGTGTCACGAAGCCGTCTCTCGCTCTTATTCTTTTTTAACTCGAGTGTTATCGCGCGTGTTCGACGACGATTAACACCTGTTTTTTTCTGCCTACGATAGGGCAATCTTCGCCTCGATATCGATCCGACATGGGCCAGGTTGGTCGTTACCGCTCGAAGCGACTCGGCTCGATCCGACCCGACCCGACTCAACTCAACTCGACTCGACTCGACTCGACTCTACTCGTACGATCTAGCGCGAAACGCACGCCCTAGGATATCTGATTACATCGTGGAATAGTCACGAACCGAAGGCACGAGTCCGAAGACGTAGCACGAATTCCAACGACTTCATATCTCCGTCGTGAATAGCGCGCGCTTCTTATCTGACTTAATAAGTTGATTGCGACGTCTTGCGAGAAGACCAACGATGGTTGAAACGCGCTCGCGGAACGCTCGCGACGATCTTGATTCAAAGTAATCGAGGCGATTTACGCGTGGAACGATTAAGGGGACGTAAATGTTTTCGCTAGATTAGGCTTAGCTTTGCTGCTGGCTGAACGGCGACCAATTTGCAATTACGGAAAGGCCTCTCGTTAGAATAGGCCGATGACCTACGATAATAATGAAAAATGACTAGAGAGTCGCGTAATAGGTAGTCATTGTTCGTAGCGATAACACGACAGATACGGGGTGTAACGTTTGACTCGATATATCCCCGCAGGATTCTTGCGTGCCTGTTCGTTCGTACCGGCTCCACGGGTCATCCATTTACCAAATAGATGACTCCTTAGGGACTGATGCTTTTACCGAAATCCAGATTACGCGCACCACCGTTAACGATTAAACCTTTTCGCTAGCTTATTCCTCCGCTTTCTTTATCCTCCCGTCTCGTCATCCTCGCCTCGTCCCCTTTTTCTCCGATTTATTCTCGCGTGCGATGCGTCTCCTATTATCTAGTCGATGTTCGTATCTTGGTCGATTTCCTTCGCGAATTGTAGACTCGATAGCGAAAGGCCGAGCGAAACGAAATCGGTTAGTTCGTTGCCCGTTTCAGTAGAGGCCCCTTAACCAACTGGAAAAACGCGCTCGAACATCGACACCGAGTGCCGGTTCGACGTTAAAAAGTAGACCGATTCCCCGGAGGAACCGTTTTAAACTTTTAATCGCGCTTCACGACTCTTTAACTATCGGCCATAACTTCGATTTCGTTCGGCATACGGTTCTCATCGCGTCCTTTCGCCAAGAAAGGACTACCCGTTCGAGCTTATTCCGCAAAACTTTGCCTGGCAAAACTCGAAAAGTGTAACATATTGATCGTCCGCGGTATCGAGTAGCCAACCTGTACAGCATATTTATACACAGCGAATTTTATAATTGGCCACCGACCGAATCGTTGCAGTTCCGCGTCCAACTTTCTCCATCCGGCAGTTTCACGAAAACCACCGACGCAGATTGTATCGGGAGCCCGATGGCGGTTGCCAATCGAGAAGGAAATTTCGTTTTTCCATGAAACTCGTGCTCGCTGCAACTTGGTTCCGCCGCGGTGCTATATAGCCGGCTTCTCCGCGCAATCCCGTCTTGCGTGTATTTTTCGCGATACTTTGGGATCCGCGTTCTCCTTTGCCTCGTAACCATCGCGTCGGAGCGAAGCGGAGAAAAAAAGGAGCTGGAATAAAGCTGGACTGGGTGGAAACTAAAGGCGCGTAAAAATCGAGGAAAAAGACGACACTGTGGATTTTTAATTTAATTGGATGGCGAGATTTATTCTTTGATTACGCGGCAGCCCGACGTAATTAAACTCCGTCCAAAGTATTACAACGAAAAGAAGCTCTCTACGCTCGTTCTCCCCCGTCCTTATGTTTCTTCGCGAACAATTTTTCTTGTTTCTTTTCGCCTACGACTTCTCTCCGTTTGTCCGCGCCGGTTTTCCCCGGTGGTTTGGATTTGCCACGCGCGTCTAAATGCAAACCGAGCGGAGCCAGAAGCCTCTAAAGGTAGCGGAGAGGAGTAGCTTCGTCGACGACTATAAATGCGTCGTTTCGTAAGTGCGAATTATTCATGATGTGTAAGCACGTATCGTTTTCGATGGATCGATGTTGACGGTGGTAGTTAAAGCCAAGGTAATACGTATCTGGCAATATCGGAGTTGGTAGCGGAGGGTTAGGGCTCGTTGAATTTGAACATGGCATCGGCGTTTCCCTACTTTGCCGCGGCGATAACCGCACCGCCAGATTGATATTGTAGAGGCTGTAATACCGGCAATCGCGGTCACGGCCTAATATCATACGTTACTCGCAAACGCACGATATTCAAAGTACCTGTCGAAAATATGGATATCAGAAACCGTATCCGGGAAAGGGAAATAATACGCGCGCCAGTTGCAAAGCTACTCTCTCTTCGACCATATCATCCCGCGTTCTGCTTTCCTCTTATTTCGTCTTGGGATCTTGGCTTTCAACTTTGGTCATAGTAAAATATCGACGGTGCAATTTTGTGCTTTTCACGTTCGGCTAATTCGCCCTCTATTAACGTTTTAAGAAGAATAACGCGATAAATCCGACAAACTAGATGCGACGGGGTAAGACTGGGAAAAGAAGGGGAGGTTGAAGGTCGGTAAACAAGCGTACATCAATGGAATGGGTGGCAGGTTAGTAGGGTAAATTGCTTGCGGTTGAAAGCGGTAGGATCGGTAATGGAACAACATGCGCTACGCGCGAGTATGCGGAGGAGGGGCTGCGTATCCGTCTACATTACGCTGCATAATTCATAGAGTTGTCATAGACGCGAGAGGCGGATAATGGTACCGTACTGGTCGTGGCCCCATTGTCCATGGTTAGGTGGCGTCAACCAACTTGAATCCGGAGGATGACGATTACGACGAGGACGACGGCGTGGCCGACTTGTCGCGTCGCGTCGTCGTCGAATGTTCAGGAATCACGCACTGTGCTCTCCGCACCGTGCGCGTCGCTGTCTGTTTACACAATGCGATTATATTCCCGTATTGTCGAGGCCAAATTCAGCTCTCAGCTGGCCGCGTTTACCCAGCTCCAGTGTCGCGGGTATACGTCTGCGTACGGTCGCCGCGGTCCCGGCGTGGAGAAAACGCTGTGCCGTCGAAATGGGTCCGTATCTCGTTTTTCTTTTTTCGCCTTCGTAGACTCGTTTCTGAGGAATAGTTCCGTTTACGTTTCGAGAAAGGAAATAGGAGAAAGCGATCGAAAGCGATCAAAACTTCCCTTCAAAATTGGACGGTTCGATCAAATAAAGACGAACGGGTGTTGGTGCCACCAACGGTTTCAGCTAAAAGATGGATCGATCAACGTTGGTACCGCCGACGGTTTCCGCGGGAAAAATGAAAGACGGGTAGGATTGCCGGCTTCGCACTTGTAATTAAAACAGTGCCTGGACATAACTCTCTTTGCAGCTATGGTAATTAACCGTCCGTCTACGCTCACACACGTATCGAGCTATGTATAAATTGTATAATACGTAAGTATGTAGTGGCGTTGCGTCCAGGAGGTCGATTGATGTCGCGCGAGCAATTAGAACAGGCGACACAAATTTTAATCGGTACCAGTGTTTCTTCGAACAATTGTTATATCAGTTTTGTATTGTCATACTTTAGTTCTATTAATTATGGTCATTGTTTATTTTGTTGTATCGTTATTATTATTATTATTATTAAAATTTATTGAATTTCAACTGAATGAATACAGTACATACATTGACGTCATAAAACAACCGGGGTTTGGTGTTTCGCGAAATTAACTCTGAATTCGTATAACGGGTTCGATCCAGAAGGAAATAAGGAAGGAGACGTGAATTCGTTTGCGAGCGATCGTCGAGGGATAACCGCGGTTAGTTTCTGTTTTAATGCGATTTAATATGTGCATCGCACGACGAAGCATTAATTGCAATTTGTTCGTTGAATGCGAGATACTCGTCCAACTAATTTCAACTTCCCTGCATTAAATGCGCCGCTGTTTCCCGACCAATCTCTCTTCCTCCCCTTTTCCCTCATCCTCCCTTTCGCTCAATCTCATTCTTCAATTTTTCCATTTTTTCGTATTTATTTGGTTCCGTGGCTGGGGTCTCATTCGCTGTGACAGAGTTGTTAATCTCAGGGATTCGGCGTATCGTGGCCGCTGTTGCTGTATCGATTCATCGTCGATATCGTCGTAGAATCCGAATCCAGTCGAAACAAGGAACACGAAGTTAAGTTGCATCTCGGCTTAATCTTGATTTCCCTCTACGGTGCGCAGCAAGAGTTAGGAGAAGCGGCAAGGGGTAGCTTGCAAAGTTTTATCCAGTCGCGAGTCAATAATTTAACGATGTTCGATAGCCGTTCATATTCTACGAAACGAATCGGGGTAAATTGAATTCCAATTGAAAGCGAGTTTGTGAAATGGAGGCTAATCCGATCGATGGACGGACCGACCGAAAGCTGGAACAAAAATCGAGTAATCTAATCCTTTAGTCGAAAATCAGTGGAGTTAAATCGAATTTCGCCGCGGGATGGAACCGCGGAATCGAGGTAGCTAACTCGGCGATGACAAAAATCGAGAGCTCGGTTCGTGACCCTGGTTGTTTCGCGCTGCCATATACGTGTACATAGGTACAAGACAACATTCGATCAACTATCTCATTGTATACGAGAATTATTCGTGCGATCGATTGCGCCGAACGCAACACGGGCGAATACGCGAATTCGGTGAAAAATCGCGGGTGAGCTGTGGATAGATCGAAGGAAGGAGCAACGCGACATACGCGACATGTGCGCCATGTTACGCGATACATGGGTCCTATTTGCGTCACGTCGAAAAATTCCAGTGAGAGTATCATAGCTGATGGAACATGATGAAAAGAGGGCAGCGGGAAGCAGCCCGAAGCAAGAGAACGAAAGTAAGGTGTCGTAAGGTGGTTCGTGCTTCGCGAGGATACGTAGAAACAATAGACCGAGACACACGAGAGCGTTGTCGGAAACCAGCAACATCGATACCCACATCGACACCAACACCGACACCGACACCGACACCGACACCGACACCGGCACCAACGGCGAGCACGTAACCGCGAAAGAAGGGGAGACCCGATCGGTCCCGCGGTCGGCTGGAAATTTATGAAAAACGATCGTCGATTGAGTCTAGTGGCGTGAAAAGAAAATCTTTATTGTTCGACGCTTGGAAACGGAGGAGAAAAAAGACAAGCTCGGACAAGCTTTGCGGAGAGAAAAACCGACGACGAGGGAAGCGGATGTAGAGGATGAGAAAAATAGAGTTGAAAACGCCGTAACGCTTACTACTCCACACCTTACGAATTTCCCCTGCTTTCACGTTGTTATCTCGCACTGCCTTTCATCCTGTTACTTTTGTCTATAACTAGCTTGTCTGAAAAATTGAAAGGAGAGAGAGAGAGAGAGAGAGAGAGAGAGAGAGAAAAAGAGAATTATATGCTTTCACGCCATTCATCTGTCTCCTAACGATTCAAAAGTGTTTTATTCGACACGTAAACCGTCACAATCGATGATCGCCGAGAGACAGATTTTCATTTTATCGTTCTTCCGATTTACGTAAGTAATTCCCGTCGCGTGTTATATTCGCGTTGTAACTCGTTGATATTTATACGTTTACACTCCGTCTATTGGTATTTATTCTAACGGGAAATTTATTCGCAACGCGTATATCGTAAATATGTGTATATTTACATCCATGATACTCGATTGGTTTTGTCGTGGGGTCGCGCGACAGGATTTGCGTGGACGTTTCTTTGCTCGGTGGCGGGTGAGTGTAAAGCTCGCGATGAAAAGTACTGGTAATGTGGTGTCGGAGGGTGGCAACGACAACCTCTGTTACGCTTCAGAGCCGGTAATTATTCACAGTCTCTTCGTCAAGGGTAACCGAGTATGGATTTCCGTGTAAGACCAGGGTGGAATTGTTTCCCCGACACTCGATCCCATCTACGCTGTGCACCTCCGCGTCCTCTAACTAACCGTACTAACGACCGTTATTTCGCCCGGAGCTCGACTCGACTAACCCGCGTAAAATCGTTGCCAAGTCCGAAGGAGCGTAACCGAAATCAATTTGCAAAGAGGAAGCGAGCGCGTCTTTCCCCGGCATCGAGGTTCCCGGCGTCGAGCGTTGCGGTCGATCCGTAGAATTCGAAGAATCGCGTTCTATCCAGCAGTCGAAAGGGTAAGCGAAAGTCTACTATAACGTCGTCCAATTTCCATTTCGTCGCGACAGATTCCAGTGCAAAGCATCTCGGATTCTTCTGTGACGGAAATTGATGCTTTTCTTCTTTCTCGTATTCGCCGGTTCCTAGAATACGCAACGTATCTGCAGCTGCTCTGGAATCCGCGATTGTGGGTGCAGAGTGTCGTTCATGAGGTAATAAGCGATGTAATCCCGTCTATATACCACGCTCGTTGTCGTGCTATCGTGGATGAACTTCGATTTTAGATTCTCGTCGAGTAACTCTTCCTGCCAATAGTTGGCAGATCTCGAATCTCGTTTGATTTCACGAACGCGGAATGTTCAATCTATGATAATCTATGTCGGCCCGATTCCGCTTTGTACGCTGTAAATTGTTCCTCTTTAATATCGACGCGGTCGTACGGTCTTCCGTGTCCCGGGATTAGGTTTGGTTTAGGTTTGAAAAAGACGAGACAACGTGACGACGCCAGTCGATGCAAGAAGAACAACATTAGAAACAACGGTTATACCACGGATTTCCGTTTCCCGGTCTAGTCTCTTTCTCTTCTACACGCTGACTGGTTACGATATACCTGTAGGCAATCTTCCGTTTGTATGCCAGGATTTCGTCCTTTTTCACCGATTGCTGTGCAGAATTCAGAATCAGCATCGGGCTGTTTCTCGTAGTCTCGACTATTCCTCGTTCGTAGCGTTTCGTCCCCACGAAATACACATTTAACGTATCCCAAGTATATAGGTACGAACGAATATCTCTCTTCGTATAGATCTCGCGTTTGCCGAACATAGTCGCAGCCATTTTCCGAACAAAACCCGTGAAAAGTAACTAACTGCTTATTGTTAGTTATCGGAATCGAAGTTTATTCTGCCATGCGATCGAGACGAGCGACTAATCAATTAAGTTCATTCGCGCGTCCAAATTGATTGAAACAAAATATTCGTTCGACCAGTTCGTGGCAATTAATATCTCGCGCGTGACAGAATACGATGCGACGCAACGCGACGCGAAGTCGAACGACGCGATGCGTCAGGATGCGGTACGTCCCTCTCGCTAGTTTGCGTTCCAGGAACTCCATTAATTCTTTTCTTTTCTCTTTTTTTTTTTCAATCGCTTTACTTCACGTTTTTCCCGACTGTTTCACGGATTACGAGTCAAGTAGCGCGTGTGCGTCGGCGTGAATTAAACGGTCGATTAAGACGAACTCGTTAGATCTCGAAAAGAACGTCACCTATTAATAGCGATTAATTCTGCGGCCAAGTAAACTGGACGAATATTTCAAATTCATTGGAGAGACAGGTATTTATGGGCATGTACATATCCGATTATGAGTGTTAAGGCGAAGTTATGCATGCGTGTACACGAGCGCGTGTTTACCGCGGCAAATATGTGCGCAGCAAAGGCGCAAACTGTTACGGACGAGCCAAATATTTCATTAGTTAAGTTCTTCCACTAGTCAAACGTTTGATACTCCTCGAGGCAATGCGTTCGCTTTCCATTTTCGTTTGTTCGTCGTGTAATTACTTGTAACCACGACGGAAACTCCGCGTACGCCTCGGAACACAGCCTCCGGCTTTGCTTCCGTGAACTACGCTATTATCCGCAATTAACCGCGTACAGCCGATACGCCGACTACATACTTGTTACGCGTTCTTTCCTCGTTCGATAGCAGCATCCTTCGATCGTGCTTTAGATCGTCTCATAGAGAAACGAAGTATGGAAGGAATGCAACGTCGCCTGAACAATGAAATAGAGAGTCATGAATTGATCGGTACTTCGATTTATCGTGCTCTCCCCTACCTTCTCCTCTCGACAAAGCGTATTTTCTTTTATCGGTGGACGCGTTTCTTCCTTTTTATGTCGGGAAAATGGTATCGAGCGAGGCTTCCGTGTTTCTTTCCAGCTATCAGCGAGTGCTTGACAACGAAAGTGCACTTTGAAAGAAGCGGAAGTGGTCGATTCTATGCGATAAATAGCGATTAAAGTCAAATTACCGGGCGGATTCTGTCCGTATAAGTATTCTCGATCGAGCAAGATGCGCAAGGAGATAATTCCGGTTAACGGAAGTACGTAACGGGCTCGTAAACGGACATCTTACGGCACACCGGAGAAGCGACGTTCTTTCCAACGGGAAATAGCCGAAGGAACTGCGCTCGAACGAAATAAAAAGACGATAGGAGGGAAAAAGGTTGGTGTGTTTAAAGTCAATTATAGCTTGGAAAATGGTGAAGAACGCGCGGTGTTGGCAACTAGAAACGAGGACGACAAAGGGACAGGAGTGCTTTGAAAGCTTCGCGTAAGGATGCAGTCTGTAGTGGTGGAGGAACGTTGTCTTTGGAACGAGGAGAAAATCAGGCGAGCCGATGGACGACGCGGTGCGACGTTTGCGAGCGCATATCAAAACGAAACTAACGATAAAGCACGTAACGGTGGTTGAAAGGGCTGTTTGGCACGCTGGAACGTTTATCTTTCGCTTGTAACGTTTTGACGACAGCTGCTATTCCTTCGCGTTTGTTCCGTGGCGTGTAAAAAGAGGAACAAAAGGCAAGAACCACGGAGGAAAGAACCGAGATGAAGATCGTTAGCGGAAGGAAACGGTTTCGGAGGCCTTTCTGGGTGACGCGAAGAATAAAGCGAGCGTGGAGGTGAGCAGAGCCGAGATAAGAGTTTACGAGACGGATGGCCGCTCGAACAACGATTTCCAACAATCGTTCGAGCCCTATCTACACGGTAGCGTGCGTGCTATGCAACCCTGTTATTTTCTGGTCGAGCGTTCGCGTTTCTTGCGAAACGCGAGCTCGCCAAATCGATTTTCGAGTCCTCGGACCGACTAACGGGCAACCGCAAACGCTCAATTTTCACTGAAAATTCTCGCCCCTCGAATCGCATGCTTCGTAAAATTCGTTACGTCGACCAACAACCAGCATACGAGAAACACAATACATGGTATAAATATAACGTATGGTCAAAGTTATTATACTTATTCGGTCTGCTCGATATTACGTAGCAACGGTTTCCACAGCTTCGTTAACCTTTCAAAATTCAAAGTTTGCTCTTACCACGGAAACGCGACGAAACGCGTCTCGCTAGAAAAAAAATACAGCGGTTAAGGTTAGCCACTTAATCTTGGATAAAACGGTGAATAGGAATGCGAGAGCCAGGTAAGCGTTCGAATCGAATTAAACGGGGAAAAATAGCGGAGAAAGAAGTGGCGGCTACATTGCCGAAGAATAATGCGCGGCTTTGCTCGCATATATCCGATCACGCGATATTATTGAATATTCGGCCGAGAGTGGTGGCAAAAAATATATCGCGATAAATTCGACCCATGGAACGCTCATTGCCTGGTTTTAATTAACCGACGCGTTTTACTAGCCCGATATAATGTAAAGTTCCCCGTCGCGTGAAAATCTCATTGTTCGAAAAAGTATGGGAACCAACAAAGAGGGGGCAGATTGGGAAACGGTAGTTGGGAACGGATGGCAGGGCACGGGTGGTGTCGGGGTGGAGATTAGCGCAACAATCGAAACGATCGATTCTCGTGGATGGCGCGCGCTCGCTATTCGAAAGCCTAGCAACATAGCTCTCTTTAACTCTTTCGATATCGAACAATTTATCGAATCATCCTGCCGAGGCTACTGACCGTGAATAAATTCGAGCGTACTCGGGGGAGTCATTTTGGCGTTGGCGCCAAGACACCGGCCGGTTGACCGTTGACCCGGTTGATCGTTGACCCGGTCTTGGCGAAGTCGTTGAAAGTAGAAAAGCTTCGCGAAGCGTTGGAAGCTCCGGCGTGAAATTAGCCGATACGTTATCAAGAAGCACAGAGACTGGTAATGCGAGCGACTTTAATGAAAGTGACCTTTTTTTTACACTTACACCTTCGTTACGGTTCCGCTGCTCTCTTATAATGCTCGTAGTGGTAATAATAAAAATAAAACTAGAGTGCCGCTAATAAAAGTAATGACAACGATGACGATCGCGTTGGTCATGATGATGATAATAACAATAGTAATAGTAGGAATAATAGCCATAATAATTATCGTTATTATTTTTATTATTAGCAGCGGTAATAAGGAGAATATTGGAGCTGTTTTGCGAACATTCACCGGGTGTTCATTAATTAAGAAGGTAGGAGTCGTGGGCGGTTCGCGATGTATGTACGTGTATAAGCGTGAGTACGCGCGCGCACGCTATTAACCGTTGATGTAAAAGAGCAAGTTCGCGCCAGCCAGCCTGCTGCTTTCCTCCTTTTTCTCTTTGTCTGCGTGTTTCAACGGTTTTATTAAAGTACGAAGTCCGGCCCGAATTAAAAAGTAAACTACCTACAGCCGCCTGCTCCATTCCCTTTTACCTTCTAACGTTCGCGTACCCTATGTAAATTCACGCAATACCGATTCCGTACCTGCGTGGTTTTCGAACGTTTCCTTTCTCTTTGCGTCGTTGCGTGAAACGCAACGTTGCAGTTCTTAAGAACGCACCGAGGAAGAAATTTCGAAAGAAGAAGAATTTCGAGAAAATCGAGCAGGAAAAAGACACGAGCTTGCGCGCCCTCCTTCTTAAATACGATCGTGAAAATATCCAGCTATCGTTAAATATTTGATCGTTGGTTAACAGCATCGCATCGGTTCGAAACAGCGAGAGAATGCCTCTCGGAAACGGAAACATCGATGACACGATCGAATTGCTCTTTCGACCGCAATCCGCGGCCGAACGCGTTCCGATTTGACAATAATTACGAATTTGAAATTACAAATTTGCGCGAATCAGCGTATTTAGCCCAGAGCGATAATTCAGGATATCGCGGCCGATTGTTGCGCGACTCGTGCACGCCTGTCATCCAGATGCTCGCGTATTGCTGAATCGGTATCGCGCGGTTACAAGTTTTCTCGATATCGCGGCAATTGGTTTTTTCTGGAAGGTTCGTGGTTGCGAGGGAACGACGGCTCCGCAGAATTAATGGAACGTCGAGCTCGGTCGAATAATGTCGCGGAAGCCTTTCAACGACCGTGTGAAAGGTGAGCGATGTCGATCGATCTTGGAAGGGAGAAGGCGACGGCCGCGTTTTCTCTGGGAGACGGGCGATCGCGCCGAACAGGATTTCGCGATAATGACGAATTTGTAGGGGCAATCGGTGTGTATTCGACTGGGCCGATAATTCAAGTTGCCGGGAAACGATATTGCGCGCGGGAGGGGGATGTTTGGGCTCGGTTTTCCGGCTACGCTGGTCGACGTAGCTGCGGCCAGCAGAAGCACGACCTGCCGGCACAGCCTCGGGAACACGAGGGTGGGTGGTTTGTGCGAGCGTGGTAGGAGCGTAACTTGTACCACTGCGAACGCAAGCCAGTGTCCGCTCCAATTAACTTTTCACCACTAATTTATGCACCAGCTACTCCCTCTATCTCCCAGCGAGAGTCTTTCTCGCTCGCGCAAATCTCCCGTCATCCGCTTCCTGCTCGAACGAACGGGCGAACGAAACGCGTGCACGCAAACGCGACTCGCGCTTCTCGTTGCTCCTACTGTTTCCTCTGCGACCTGCACCTACACCTGCACCTGCATCCTCACCCACCTTCGTTTCAGCCCACGCATTCCATTCTCTCTCTTTCTCTTTGCGCGCGCGCTACTGTCTCTACGTGCTTTTACAAATTTTCAGTCTGCGGCAAACTTTTGTGCATTTGAAAAGTGCTTCGCCTTACTTTCTGGATGCATCTCGCGTTTACGCTTTTCTCTTACGGAACGACCGACAGGACAGCCAGGTAGTTTCGCCGAAACTTTTTCTCAACTGCTATGCTTCCCTCCTCTCCTTCTCTCGCACGGTTTCCAGGATTTTCGTTGGTTCGCGCAGACGCGTAGTATCGTGCAACAATCGGCAATTAACGCGAGGACAATTAACCGGCTGATGATAGAACGGACCGTTCCGATGCTTATGCTCGGGTCGCACGACGTATTTGATCGGCGCTTTAATCGATCTTCCTGGCGTTAATGCGGCGACGTTCACCAGGATCGAGGACGAGTTGTCGTCGGGGCCGTATGGTGCAATTGAAATAGGAGCGCGAACCATTCACAGTGCAAGAGAAAGGATAGAACACAAGAGAGAGAGAGAGAGAGAGAGAGAGAGAATGAGCGAGCGAGCGAGAAAAGGAGAGGCAAGTGGGAGGACAGTGGAAAATGGACGGGGATAGAACGTTCGATACAACGACGTCGGCTCGTTCACCGGTGGTCAGACATTTCGGTACTTGTTTCCCTATTAATATGCATGTCCTCGTCCTTTAGTTCTTGCCACACCCGGCCCTCCCTCGCCCCTTGGATTCGGTCCTTGTTCTATTTGCCTCTCCTCTGTACTGGTAGCGACGCTTCTCTACCCTTGTAGCTAGCGTTATCCATGAAATCCGCACTCCTCTCTGCGGTAAAGCGACGGTGTTTCCTGTCCGACCAAATAAATCCACGACTACTGCGTTCGCCGCTACAGCCGTAGCAAACTCTACCGGCCTGTCCGCCCATACAAGGCCCGTTACTACTCCAATACGGGACGACTGATTGAAAGTTTGCCGACCGCTTTTTGCGTCCACTCGATATTACATATCTCGTGCAAAACCATCTATCGCTCTATCGCGCGACTACGATCCCATTGTGTTGGTTGTACGCCAAACTTTCTGATTTTTCTTTTTTCCTGTGACTTAGAGCGATACGCGCGAACGAGCTGCGCAATTTTAGTTTCGCCAGCGAGGAACCAAGTGGCTTTCCCGTTCGGTAAAAACACCGACGATGAAATATCCCTCGTTTCTGTCGATGAATCCGTTGAATTCCTTTAATATATCGTTTAGTATATTGGAAACTGAATATCAAGTTACAGGTGACAAGATATAACTGTACAGTGAATTATTTTTGCCAACTGATAGAACGTTAATTGTCTTTAAAAGAAAACTACGCTTCCGCAACTGTGATCCAATTCTGTTGCGACGGGTGTTTCCGGTCTGTCACAACAAAAGTATCGCGTACATCTTATCCATGGTATATTCGAACAGAATGAAATTTTGATCCCGATTTGTTGATGGATTGTTGGGATCACGCTTATGGAATTCCGTTGTTTCATCGCGATAGTCGATAGTACCGAAGTTGAGGTATTCCGATCACGGAACACGAACAGAAATGTCGTCGAACACGGGCTTCAAATTTAGACTAGGATATAACGTACTGGGTAACTGGCAGCCGAAACTATGTCGATTATGTAAAAATACCACGCACCGCCAAACGATGATCGACGTTTTAAACGTAGCTCGGTTCGTGTTTCGCCTAACCAGCTCTGGTATCGATTCTCGTACCTTTTATCGGCTTTATAAAACGTTGATTCGCATCGTTGTCCACTATGGAACGTTTGACGAGATACCTGTAGCGACTAATAACACGCGCAGAAATCGAAAGAACACGCTCGACACGACGTTTAATTTGTCTGGAAAAATGTTTCTATCGGAGGGGACGTGATCAAGGACGAGCATCGATTCGCATTGTAATTTTAGTCTGGGATAAACGAGTGTGCGCGATACAGAAGCCAACTGTAAAGCGATATGCCCCATACAGCGTCCCGCGGTGCAACATCGACCGATCGACTGTTGCGTCCACGCTTTTTCTTCCAACACCTGTGTTTCGTTATCTATTTATTTCAAACTAGCTTGTGGAATATCGTTTGGATCGCGAACACAGCACGAACAATTTCCATCTTCCATGAGCTTTAACGTTATTTAATAATACCGTGAACACTGTGACGCGGCGCGTTACGCCGCTATTTCTTGTTATCCGTTTCATGTAATTCGCGACGAAATAACTCGTTCCATCTCTTTGTCGTTTACCATGAAAAATGCTTTCGCGATTTCATCAGCTTGTAATTGCGAATTTTTTCTCATTTTCTGCCCGCACCCGACAAATATTACACGCGCGCGCACGTTATCGTTTATTCCCGCAACGCGTTTAATCTCACGTTTCCTCTGCATCGGCATTTCCTTCGACGCTGTAGCGTCGTTCTAACCATTTCTGTACTCTGCGGGACGACGGCAGAGTCCCGGCTTTCGTAGAAACTGGCAATGTCGGTTGCTAAAGCGCATCCGTTTTCGTGGCTCGCTCGGACGAAGCTTACGCCTACCAAGCAGCTAAACGCGGACGTGTTCCTAATTTTCAAGCACGACCTCGCATCGATCGAATTCGCTCGATACTCAGGATCACGTACTCGTAACTCTTCCTTAACCAACCTCTCGATGTAAACCGCCCTTATCGCGGCCGCTGTACCCAGCACCCTTGGAAACTTGCATTAACGACAGAATGTGTTGACATGTCAATCCATCGATGCTCGCAATAACACGATCGGTATTGGGGGCCAATATGGACGCTGGAATCTAAACGCTAGATACCGATCGGTCTCGTGTCGAGTAGCGCTCCGCCGCTCCGACTCAAATGCAATCCGCTCTCTTTGCGGTGATTCCTGTATTATGACGATGATGTTTCTATCGGAAGCCAGATAATAGCTTTTGTCCGCTTCGGACGTGCTTTCAAGCAAATTTGGATCAACCGTGTTTCCGTGCTATGGATATCCGGCATTGTAAAGTAACGGGCAACGCTAAACTTTCCCTGCCACTCTCGAGCCCGGACGTCGTGATTGGATATTCTTGAACATACTGGCACGTTAAAATCGATCGAAAATAACGCACACCTCGAACGCTTTAGAATCATCGCTTTCCCATGTGTTCCTCTCGTTTTTCCATCGTTATATCCCGGAGAGACGGCCGACGACAGTCATCGTACATCGTTGACGAATCATCAATGGTAACATCTGCCGAATAATTAGTCTGTATCGGCGACGTTTATACGACGGAACAATGGACGTGTGTTGGCAATGGGAAGAGACTGGCTCGTTTTTCGATGATTGGCCATACCATGTTTCCGAGCGGAACACAATGTTATATTTACCGAGACAGGAATCGACGCGATAGAACAGCCGCTCGTGGGTTTTAGCCGCGGTTACCATACCCGTTGTACGAACTGTCGTTGTTCTCATTCATTCTAACGCTGCGCCATTGTTTAGTCTCCTATTCAGCAGAGGAACTAATCAGCTTCTCATATCTTCTTGTGGGATTCCAATCAACAAGAGATCCTTCTTCGCCCTTCAGCCCTGCTATTTAGGTGCACGAAGCAGGGATTATGGCACGAAGCAGCAGAAGGGTAGAAAATCGAGGGAAAATGGAGGCCGGAAGAGGAAGAATATCGCAGAGATCCAGCGATATGATGCAATAGAGTTTCGTGTGTCGTGCTCGGCGAGAGTGTATCCGCAACGAATCCTGCGAGTTTAACGTCGACGGGACGTTAATTAGAGATATCATATCCTCTCTCCTTTCATCTCTCTCTTTCTCTTTCTCTCTCTCTCTCATCCGTTTTCTTACTCCTTTCCGAAACGTCGATATCGATTACATCGAAGTCGCGCACCTGCAGGTAAACGCAGTGGCGAGGATTCGTAAAAATAGGAAACGGTTTAAACGACGTAGTGTATGTGTAGAGAAAGATCTAGAGATTATCGACGGAAGTGTCGGGTACAGGGTTGCAAAAGTGCCGGAGCGTAAAAGGTCACTAGAGGAAGAGCAGGGATGGCAAGTTATACATTCCATGCAGATGTTAACGAATAATGTAATTGCCTTCATTTTTTTTTTTTTTTTTTTTTTATACTTCAATTGTAGTTCGCGTTTTTCGGCGTTGATTAATTCTTGACGTATACATTAACATCGTATCGCTTTAACGAGAAGATCGCGGCCTGTTTAACTTTGCGGGGTTCGCGATTGAAAATACACGTTGAAGGAAGGTTGGAGAATAGGATGGAAAGAAGGAAAGGAAAGAAGAGAAGAGAGTAGAACGTTAGTACCTACCTATCTACTATCGCTTCTACTCTTGCTTTTACCAGCGTTCAAGTAGGAATTACCTAATATCTACCTGACGTAGGATTTTTATCCTCTACCTTCTCGCTACTTAGCTAGTATCCTACTTACATCAGATATTCAAGGAATTTGTTCGAGCGAAATGTTGGATATCACTGCATCGATCGACGACGTTGTCTGGTGCTCTGTCTTGCTAGAATTTAACTATCTATAATATATATACGATCGCGTATGGCTGTCGTTGAAATTATACGTACAATTTTACGGATTCTCACGAATCTATTTGATTTCGTAGAGAAACCCAGAGACGAGGGAAAGGGAAGGGAAAAAGAGAGAGAGAGAGAGAGAGAGAGAGAGAGATCCACAATGACGTGGTTCATTGATAAACTAGCATTACCGTCGAATTTCAACTTGTTACGCTGATTCGATGATCAAACATCGACGGTCGACGTTTCGCGTTTATCTGTTCAGTCATGTATATGTATATTAACGGAGCATTTACGGGAATTTGGGACTGGTATTCAATAATTGGTTTTTACGCTTCGTTAATGCCGGGTACGCGAACTAGCTCGATGTTCCAATTTCCTGCGAACCGATCTTCCACACATTTCCCTTCGATTGTAGCTTCCGCTTGCGCGTTACGATCCGGCGAAGAAATCGACGATATTTTCCGTATCGCGGAGCATCTTAAGAGTAATATTACGTAGTTACGTAACGTAACAAAAAAAAAGTGTACCGACGATATCGGTAACGTGGAGCAGGCGCGCAACAGCTTCTTACACCGGTGACGCATCAAAGAGTTCGCATGGCTACGAGCTATTAATAACTTTGCATAATTTATTGCAATTTTACATGTGATCCCGAAGTAAATTCGGTAGAAAATGATATACATTGGAGCCACGAACGATTTCTCGTAATAATATCAACCGAGTATGCTTATTAATAATTGCGTTACGTAACCGGCACACGAAACAAGCTCGTCACGATCCGCGATTCGACGAAAGAAATCGTTGTCCTCGAGGTTGATAATCGCAGCTTTTCGATAATTGTTCGGACACCGTTTGAAATAATAGAGCATAGCTGAATCGGGTTTTGATGCGCGACTAATCGCGTAACAGGGAATGGAAATGGTGGATAGAGAGATTGGAAAGGGTGAGGAAAACGCATAGGTCATCGGTCATAAACGGCAGCTATCGGTTACAGGCGTTACACGCGGTTACCATGTATGCGGACAAAACCTGAAGCGGTTCGCTGCCGGTTAAAGCTGTCCTTTTTCCCCTGGCTAGGCTGATGTAGGATCGCGTGTGCCTCGATCACACGGTGGTGCGCTTTTTTATTGCCCGAACGAGCAACGTCCACTGCGACACGCCCCCTGAGGTGGTAAAAGCACGTAGTCAGCTCCCTTTATGGGGGCTAGCTGTAAAGCGGAAAAAAAAGACAGCGAGGATAATTACCCCGACAATGGCGCCGCCTATGCAAACCCGCGTTCTTCTAAATCCCATCCGACTACATGGATTGCTGTCGTCTTCGATACGATCGCGTTTCACGCCATTTCGTGCGTCGATCCGAAACCAGTGCCATCGTGATCGCGTAAATCGACCAATCGGGAAAATCGGACGAATCCCGTTCGAAAGGTCGTCGACGCGTGTTTCGAACGTGCACCATGGCGCTATACGCGTAATAGAAAATCGTGTAGTGGCGGTAGTGGCGATCGAGTTGTTCGCGACCAAGTACTTTATTCCAACAAGTGCACTAGAAGTGGGCGTTACTGTCGGATAAAATATATTTTCCGAGGACACAACGCGAGCTTGCTCTCTGCCGTGGCTGGCTGCGAAAGCTCGAAAAAATCCTGAAATATGTCACGAGCAATAAAGCGATTTCTTCTCGCCACGATCTGCTTCCCTTTCCCTTCCCTCCTCTCTCTCTCTCTCTCTCTCGCTCTTTCTCTTTGTCTGTAGTTTTCTCCACCTTTTTCGTTGCCGACACGGTGGACGGCTGACATTCATCGACGCACCGCCACCGCGATTCGCTCTTTCGATCATTTTTCCTTCAAACCGGAGAAACTTTATGAAAACTTGGCCATTTTCATTTGGCCGAAATTAACGCGCCGCGTGGTTAAACACTGAAGCGCACGTGCGTTAAATATGCTCATTTGCGTAATTGCATCGGTCGGATATTCAAGCGTGCAAGGAAAGAGAACTAAATTTTCTGGCGCGCCTCGATTAAAACGATTCACTGTTAGCTCGAGGCATTGCAAATCTAGATCGACTATAACATTAATACAATTATTATTAACTTGGCATTGAGAACGAGAAATTCTCATTATCCAGGGAGAAATTTCTCGTCGGGGCTAATCAGGGCAAAAGAGATACAGCGATGGCGTGTATCTTTATCGTCGGTGAGTCGACGATATAAGATAAGAAAGCGTGACGAGACGAGACGAGACGAGACCAGACGTATAGATCACCTTGTCCTCCTTGTCCCCGTCCTGTCGGTAAATTAGTTGTAAAAGTAGTCGGAGCACGGCCGCGAAACATAACTACATACACCAAGCGTACAGAAGAGTTATTGGCAATTTACGGCAGAGTGATCGATGAAGCAATCGAACGAGCGCAGATTCACTGATAAAATTCCATTCGACGTCGGAGAGGCACGCCTAGAGATATTAAGTTCTCGACGAGACCGACTTTATAGGCAAAAGCATACCGACTGGAAGAAAGGATAGAAGCAAAGAATGAACCAAGTAAGAAGAGAAAGAAGGTGGAAGGAAGGAAGGACGGAAGGAAGGAAGGAAGGAAGGAAGGAAGGAAGGATAAAAGTAAGTAACGAAAAGTTAAGAAACTCGAAAAGTCAGCATCTTCTTGGTAGAGGCGTGCTGAAAGAGAGCGAAATGGAAGATGGAAGGGATAAGGCGACACCACATAACTTCTACCGCATATTGGTCGACTCGGGGCTAGGAGAGAGTCGGTGGTTATGTGGGCGGCCGAGTGCGGGGATGCCATATCCAATATTATCGAACGAGTTCGAGGGACCGAGGGCGTGCATGGGGCTTTCCATGAAACGGCCTAGTGAAGCAACCTCGATCGCCAGCTTCGTCGCTCAGAAAGTTGCAGTTTCACTTGGGATGCGCGCGTCATGTTTAGGCGACAATTTTGCTCCTTTGCGTCTTCTCTCTCTCTCTCTCTCTCTTTTTTCTCTTGCTCTTCTTCTTCCTCTTTCCTTTGCCATCGCCTCGTCTTGGCCCGGACCGACTCGGCCCGGGTCCCTTCTTCCTTCCAGTCGAATACTATCCTTTTAGATTCTTATGTCCTGGGGGCTTGTGCCGTCTGCCGCTGACAGATAGCACCGAACTTGCGTTCTCGGTACCGACACGATACCGACGCATTCTACGTGATATATTATCAGTAGCCTCGCATGGCCGAGCTACGCTCCCTTTTTGCCTACAAAAGATCAGCCGCACAAGTTTCAACTGGAATCGCGTTTGTCGACTCGAGCGATGATTCGTTCTACTGCTGCTCGGCGAGATGTTCGGCGGCTCGAACAATATTGTGGAGGATATGCCGGATCTATTAATCGACTTATCGATGGTCAAATTGTAATCCATGCAGGATGGCGGCAGCCATTATAGGAACTGGATTAAACGGGATGTATCCTAAAATGTCTTACCGATTAAGGCAGTCGGTTCAAGGTATAGGAAAGTCCTGGGTAATTGGATCATCGCGGATATATAATAAAGGAACAAGCTAATAATAGGTTGCCATATATCGCCAGCTTCGATCTGCGATCTAAACACTTTCCGGTTCGATCATTATCCTGAACAATCCTTCCGTCGATTGCCGCTTAAGCCGGTTAAAGCCTGGCCAACGGGAGCACCAACGGATTAAAAGTCCGAGCGATAAAGGTTAATTTTCTTTAAGCACCCTGTTAACACAGCAATAACACGGAGCGCGGCACGATAAAATTGTTGGAAGGTACACGTTGGTGGAAGGAGGGGAAACGGGAAATCGGTGGCACGGAAAAAAGAAAACGATAATGGGAGAAGGTGCGAGGGGTAAAACAGAAAAAAAAAAAATAGAAAACAACGATGTCGCCGGCGCGTCTTACCGAGTCGCCGTGAAATATATTTCGCCGACTCAGCTCGCGGTACGATAGTTTTACCGAAGGAAGGAATCCGACGATTCCATCGTCCCGGAATAGAAGCTCTCGAAGATAGACTCTGCTCGCAATTCGCCCTCCATTTTCGGACCGTGAATCGAAGACACGCGAACCCGATCTACGTACAGTCTCGCGAACAACGATAAACCTCCGCGCGAACAACGAGCGTGGGCTTTATCAATAAAAACGTGTTCGCATCAAACCAGCGCGTATTCGTCTTTGTCTCGTATTTCCTTCGCCCGCAAACTGGCGTGAAAAATTTTCACATCGATATCGTTTGTCATAAGAGGAAGACGTCCACTTCCTTTACCGCCTTCGATTCAACAAAGTCAATCACACCGTAGCGTCGATTGATTCTATGTTGATAAAAACGTGGCTCGTTTCTTTCGGATACGCGCTAGCGTGATCCAGACTATCAACGAAAAGAACAAACAAGTCTTCCGTGTCGGCTCTTTGTACCAGCTGCCGTAGCTTCGTCAAAGTCACCAGCAGACGCGCCGTTTTCCGAGATGTCGCCTGGGACCCCCTACCATTTCAAAACATTCTTGGAATTCGTCGAATTTTCATCGCCGATATTCACGATGGTGCGACGACGATTCTCTGTTCGGAAAACCAGTAAAAATGAAATTTTATCATGGCGGATACTTGTACCTAATACCTGTCCATCCTCGCGGGTACATTGCCCAGGGAAATAATGCATTCGAGAGCCGTCGACGGAGCTTCGTTAGCGTCGTTAAAGACTACCGTACGATCGAGCCAACAGGTTACCACCGATAGAATCTTCCGTTATGTATCGACTTGTTTGGAATTTGAATGTACGTGTTTTACCCTCGGACAATCTCCGCCTCCTTTCCTCTCTCCATTCCCGATATTTCACTTGCTAATGTTGCATTCGTTGTATATTCATCGTTGCACCGCGTCGGAGCTGGGTGTATCGTCAGGTAACCGCGGTGCTCGGTACCTGTTTCAGCCGACGAGGCGCAACGCAGCGATCGGAATCGGCAGAGTTGCCCATCGAATTGCCACTTCCAAATTGTAATTGGACGGCCGCATCGCGTCGCGCCCATCGAAAAGGATTATTTTTTTAGAGGCGATTCGAGTAGAAAGGAGATCGGAGGTCGACTAGGGGTCGGCGTGATCGATAGACTGTGGTTATTCTTAAGAAGGCAAACCTCCGTGCGAGAATATCGAGGGGTTAGGTCTTTCTTGCGCTGGCTGAATAAATGGCATCGCTGGTTTATAAAGTTCTCGACGATCGGTTTAAAAGGTCAAGTAGGTTCGAGATAGAACGAGGAGCGCGTGCGCGCTGCCGACTGACACGATGAAACCGCGCATTGTTCTCGATTTTCGCACCACTTTTAGGTCACGGCCTCTTTACGTGTCGCCCGCGAGTCAGACGCCACGATTTTCGATCTGGTCCCGTTAAACAAGCGAAACGGACTTGGATTCGTCGTCGAAACCGATGGCGACAAGCAACAGCGTGGAGGGTAACGTAATTGTGTTTAGTTCACCCTCGCCCTTCCTTCAAGCACTCTCTCTCTCTCTCTCTCTCTCTCTCTCTCTCATTCGTCGCCCTTTCTTCTGGTATTTTTTTCTCTCGGCTGAAAGTTGAATAAACCGGTGTCGACACACTCTATACCAAGCAAAAGTGCAAAAAATTAGATAGGGACAACTACTCGAAATTGAGGCGATAAAGTTCAATTATAGGATAATAGGGTGGTAAAAGGTAGTACGAGGGAGCGTTGAGTAAAATTCTGTTTAAGCTCGCTTTAATTCTGACCCGGTACACTTATTACAGGGTAGCACCAGTCCATCTCAACGCCAGTACTGTTTCCAGTTTCTCCGGGTGCTCGGCCCTCTGTCTTTAGCCGTATTACCGTGTCTCGCGTCATTTCCCTCCCTCGTTCCACGCTAATCAGACGAATATCAAATTTAAACTCCCGCCATCGTTTCGTCCTTATTTCGCTCTTCGAATAATCTCTATATACGCCCTTTAATTCTGATATTATTATCTATTATATATCTAATATTATTATCTTATTATCTATTAACAGAGACGAATCGGGGATATTTAATCCACAGGGATATTTAATCACGATAGACAGGTTTTGGAAATACGATCGCGTGTTTTCGGCAACGCGATAGCAATGGTTTTGGATATCGCGAACACGGAATGAAATCGAACGATTTCTTCGGTCGCGGTATTACGATTTTCTTTTGTGTTATACCGCCTGGATAAATGGTGGCGATGGATAGAGGGGATGAATTTGGGGATTGGGTGCGGGTGCGTGTTTCAAAGATGTCTCGCTTCATACGGAATATTTCATGGTCGATGTAGATATCAACCGGATAAACCAGTCTACCGCGGCCGCTGTGAAACGAGAGGATTCGACCGAATGAAATTTGCTTCGGCTGAAAGCTGAGCCATCATACGGCTTTGTCTACGAGTTGATAATGTTTCGGAACCAACACGATTCCATGGAAAGCGAGGAGCGAACATTTCCAGCCGGAGGGAAAGAGAAATCGGCCGTGGCACGGAGAGCAGGACATGTTGCAAGAAAGAGAGAAGTACCAGGGGAGGGCAGAGAAAGAGAGAGAATTATCCTGAAAAGGGTTCAGATGGAGAGAGAGAAAGAGAAATTACCGACGGTCAATGACAGAGTTTCCTGCGGTTTTCTCCGTTCGTCCGGCTGCATTCACGGCTCGGTAACCTGGTAATAAATCCATTCTATCCCTCTTCCTCCATACCCTCGGGCCCCTTCGACCTGCTCGTTCTCTCGTCTGCTTGTTCACTTACCCCATCCTGCCTGCGTATCATACACGAACCCCTGAAATTGCCCGTTTCAAACATCGCCCCTGCCATCGCGTCATCCGAAATCAGTGTAAATCAAACCCGCGACTAGCAACACCGACCGCTGTCAATTTTGTAAGGCGCCTCGTTAGACGAACAGCGCGAAAATCGTCGTTGGAAGATCGTTCGTTTGGCGTTTCTGCTTTTATCGCTTCGTGGACGATTTTAAGAACGCCGTGTAAGATGGCACGGGACATTTTTAGACGTTCGATGGCCCGGCCGATCGATCGAGTACAGTGACACGTTTTTATCAATTTTGTCGATACGTCGGAATTAATCTGGTTCGTCGATTCGTATCGTTCGATGGTCGTATCGCTTCTCTGACGGTGGATATTTCCGACATATCGTTTCCTCGTGTTGGTGGGCCAGTGATTCTCCGATCGTTGACGCGTTGGCCAAGGGAAAAGAAGAAACGTCACAAAGAAGGAAACGAAAGACTAGGACATTCGCTAATGAATTGTTTTCACTAGTGAAAGTGCGGTAGGTTGGTTCCGTGGGTAGGTAGAGTTGCGCGAAGCTATTCGATGTTTAGTTCGGTTGAACGATCAAAGGGCGTAGTTGAGATCGACGTCCCCGATGGTGGTCGGGGTCTCTGCAGTTTCCGCAGACTTGTAACGCGGACCAATCGTCGTAGCGCAAATTACACTTCGGCTCTGCATCGTCGTCAGGAAATCTTCCTTGAAGAACGATGTCTTGATACAGCAATTAATCATCTCCACTTGCCAATAGTTTCGTCCGCAACTCATCGTAATCGGCTCGGTTCGCCTTTCCGATAACCGAACCAGCTAGATACAGTGCGACGTAAACACGTTTGTAGTTTCTCGCTAACTTTGAATTCCACCTCCTGCCCCTCCTCTCTTTCCTTCCCCCTTCGCTTTTCCTTGTCCCCAAGAATGACCAACGGAACGATCGAAATCACCGCGCCGTGAAGATCGTAATCTTACGCAGGATGGTAATGCGGTATAATTGAGGCACGCGATCGGCCATCGACGCGTCATGACCCGTAAAAACAGCTGTCGCGGCGCGATCGACACGCCAAGCTCGCCGCGTGTTTTATTTAATCGCGTGCTATCTGTGTTGCTTTAATCATCGTTTAGATCGCGTAATACATGACGCGATTCACGACCACGACGTGGGATCTTTTATCGCCTTGGCGATAACATCTATCGTTTTACGATGGCGTACGCGTTCGCGTCACCGTTGCGACAGTACCTAGTGCTTCGAAATATCAAATCGTAACGAGAGCGAACTCGAATCCCGCGAACAACAGGTACGAACATCGGAGGAGGAAGCTCGGGGCGTTTCGCGCGATCCAAAAGGAAATAGAAGTTTCTGGAGAAAATTTCGCCGCGAAACAGGGTCGTTTGAAGAGAGATTGTTTCATTCGCAGTTCGCAACGAGTTGATTCAGTTTCGAAGCTTGATGAACATAATTTAAGTGGTTGTCGTTATTTTTCGAGGAATGTCGGGATTGGATATCGTAATGGAAAGCGCGTGGTTCGCGAGAGCCGAGGGATGAATCGATAGTAAAACGTCAGCTAGATAAATTAGGAAGAACGGCTGGGTGAGAGTACGTCGGCGTGTACGCGCGAATCCTGACAAATGTTTGGACGATTTACCCTTGGCGAATCGGAAACCGGCAGATCGATGACAGAGTTATTTGAAATTTGAGCGTGGCTCGTTACTCGCAATGGATTTTTCGCTCGATGACGGTGTACGCGTGTTCGCGAGCTCGTAAATATTTCGTGTAAACTGCCGCTTGACAGGTTATCCGATTATACGTCCGCAGTCCGTACAGGGGAACGAGACTTTACATAAATATTCTGGTCTCGTCGTAATGCTGTTCTACGGGGCAGAAGTAACCGCCACGGTTTCGGCCTCTGTATTTCGGCTGGTTTCGCGTACCGCTTAAGGCACGCGTTTCGTGTATTCGCAAGTTCCTCCCCTTGGGCGAGTGGCGAGCCACGACGTGCAAAATGTTGCCTGAATGTTTCGAAGTATCGCCGGTCTGTCGAAAAAGTTATACAATCGAAATCGCGCACATCGTCGTCTCAGCGTATCACGCGTATCGTAAATTCGAACGAGATTAGCAGATAAATGAAGTGTTGCGCCAGTCGAGTACAGGGTTAATTGAGCGGTTAATTAGTAAAGCGCGGGTTAGTGTAACAAATAAAACGGCCGAGTAGCCGAGGAAATCGAGTAACGACGAGGAATCACGAGGAAACGTATGGATGAAGTATCCGGTGTTTTCTCGATCGGTCATAGCGTTTCTCACCTCGTTAACCGTAGTCGCAGAATTAACCGTAATAATGGCTCGATGAGAGAGAAAATGATGGCCGTACATAAAGAAAATACGATGCTAGATATACAGGTGGAAAGAATATGTAGACTGGCGCTCGCTGTATCTTTTTCCCTGTTTTTCCGTTTTTGTCCTCCTGCTGTCTGATTGCCTGCAGCGGTGTATGCGAACGCGCTTCATGTATCGGATGTATTTCACGGGGATGAATCGTAGCTTCTATGGAATTCGACATGGTTCCGCTCTTACTCGAAGCGAGATAGCGTGAGCTGCCGCCACTGCGAATGGATGGAACGAGAGAGCAATTGGAACTCCGCGAGGCGTATATGTATCGCAATATCTCCGACGAAACGTTTCGTTGACGGGAGTGGCCGTTGAAGAATGGAGCGAGCATCGCGAGCGAACGAGAAAAGGGTATAAATTAATGACGAAGCGGAGATAACGTTAGAGCGTAAACCGAGAAAAATTGGCTATGGTACACCGTAACAGACTAATTCCGCCGCTAGCGGAAAGTTGTTAAAAAATTGTTGTAAATGCGCCGCGATAGTAACGATGCAACCAGAGAAAATGCATAGCTCCTATTGTCCCGTTAATAAAATAAGGGAAAAATTGTTGCTTGGCCGTAATACCTTTCCATTTTCCGATACTTTTCCAACGGGCGTGAAAATTGCCTTGTGAAATATTTAATATTTCTGTTTATTTCTCCACGAATGTCCGGAGTGCGGTCGTTAATTAATAAAGCGAAAAGAAGAAGGTATTTAGCCGGCAATTTGTTGGACTTCGATATTTGTAAGCGGATTTACAAAGTACACGTAGGGGGAAAGGACGCGCTACGACGCGACGCGTCCTTCTTTATATCTCGATAGAAATATGGCATAATAACGACCACTGAAGATGAATACGTTAATCGATTGTTCGCGCTCCGACAGCGGAATAATCACGATGTACGCCGGCTGAATGAAGCGACAAAAAGGGGAGAAAAAGGGCTGGAAAGAGGTAAACGACCAAGGGAAGCCAGAACAGCCGGAGAATCGCATAAACCGTGCGAGTCAGCAACGTGCGCTTTCAGGAAGCTTGTTATGTATTTTGCAATTACGTCGCGAGTTTCCAATCGCGAACGATCCAAAGAAGTAAAGATGGTTACGAACGTAGAGTGGGCTCCCTTAACGAATCGAAGGCTGTCGGATTAATCGAAAAAGATTATAAATGTGTATCTCTGCCGTGAAACGCGAAAGATGGAACTCGAATGACGCTGGACGAGATATCGGGGAAAGACGATGGAAGACGCAGCGAAACGTTGCGTCAGCTTGTTAGCTATAATTTTAAGCGCCATAGGTTGCGGAGCAACGACACTGCTGGTAAATATCGAAGCTTAAAATAGGACGTGGCGAAAAGCTACGACGAAACCGATCAAAACGCTGGAATAGGAACCATCGCGTAACTTTTAGCACTGGAAAGCACACACGCTGTGGGTTAGTAGCGACAGCAAACGGGAGAGAAATAGTCACGGCAGAGAAATAGAGCACGTAGGCAGGTAGGTAAGGCTGGTTGTGGAGAAGGCGAGAGTGATGAGCCGTTGGCAAGAAAGGAGAAAGAGAGAGGGAACGAGCGGATTCGGTGCAGCGTTGGTCAGAAATAAAGGGTGGCAGTAGTAGTGATATACTTTGGTCGGACATGCAATTAGTAGTGCTAGCGTGACTGCGGATCGGCAACCACCGACGTACACCGTGGGGAATGGCGCGAGGGAGAAATCGCGTACAGTCCAGCCACGATACTGTATCGACCTCCTTTCGCGCGGCAACGAGCTTCAAAGATAGTTTCTTCTCGTCGGTTTGCCACAGCGACGTTCGATGACCATCGCCAGTGTAGACGGTATCATGAAATTTGCAATATTTTTCGACGTGTATTTCGTTCGGTGCATTATTCTGTTAGAAAACGACTTTTTTATGGGACGAGTCGTGAGACGCGTAAGTTTCGCATCGATAATTCACGCCAGGTCCTGATAAAACCGGCAAACGCCAGAGGCGCCTAATAGTATTCTACTATAATTTATAATAGAATAGCCGCGGCCCACCGCCAGACGGCCAAACAAGCCAGGAAATATGGCAGGGCCATTAAAAGCTAACGATTAATTAAACACGAAATAAATATTTGATCAACAAATTACGGCGATATTAATCTCCGTTTTGTGCGTTCCGACCGTTTTGTGCGCATTATGCGCACCCCCTTTTGCATTCGCTCGCTCGCCTCCGTGATTGCGTGTTCGCAAATTCGCGCGATCAATTCCTTCCTTTGGCGGAAATATCCGCCAATAGAGACATGCTATTCGATGTTAGGTTAAAAATACGCGGTAATCGTTCGGGCAGTTGTAAACGACTCCGCTAATTGATTCGTCGGAACGTTATAGTTATCCGTTTCCGCAGAACGATTCCGGCAGTCAGAAGTAGTATATTACGCTCGACCATGATACATCACTCGAGTTTGCCGTTCCGTCTGTTTATCTCTCGATTTCTCATTATTTTTCCTCTTACAGTCGAATCGCGCGTTATTAATCGCGCGTGGATCGCGCCAACACCTGTATTTCTTGCAAAATTTTTGACAAATTGCACGCAGAGTTTGCTTCGATAGATGGCGATTGGTTTCACACGACCAAAGTTTCTTTTGTGTCAAGAGTATCGGAGGACGTTTCGGATAACTCTAACGCGAACACACTTTCAGGCTATAAACGATTTGTCCGAAACTCCGGTGCTTTGGTGGGAACGACGAACAGTATGATGTATCGTAGCTAATTTCAAAGTACACGTCCGGTATCGACGAGTTTGGCCGTTATATTTTTGCAAAATATGTGCACCTTTTGTTATCCATTCGATTTACGCGATGGTGTTAAGTAGGAAAGTTTGCTTAGCGAGAGTTCATACAAAAACGAGCAGGTTAACAGAAGGGGTAATTGGCTGTGCCCTAGTGTTTCCGTGCGTTCACCCTCTCCTTATTTGCGGTTTCGTACACGCGAATAACTTGCAACGGTAGAGCAAGTATCGGGAAAGCAAACACGTGACACGAATCAAGTCGATCAACATGCCACCGTGATACACAGATTACAAAGGTCCAAAGAATTTTCGCGATATCGTTCGCTCGGTTTAGTGTCTTTCTCTTCTTTTTTTTTTTTTTTTTTTTTTTAAGCCCAA
>NT_176967.1:1680226-1684440 GCF_000188095.3 Bombus impatiens
TTTTTTTTTTTTTTTTTTTTTTTAGTAAAATTAGCCACGTGCGTTTACGTATCAATTTTCTTACGCGGCGCCGCACCGTTTGTTTCGATTCGGTCGTTGATACCGACGAAAATCACCGACTACGCGATCCAACTCGCCGGTAGATGAACGTTGAGTTTGTACGAGTTGTCGCGAAACGTCATGGTGAAAACCAGCCGTAGAATTTCACGAACGTTAGTCCGTGGAAAATACTAGACGCAGGCACGTCACAGAGAGCTACGAGTCACTCCATCATGATTAGTCTCTCCTTCGTTCCCCCAAAGGGATGCTTCGCATTAGTTTCAATTCAAAGTAAGGCGATAGCTGATTAATATGCCTCGTATAATTAATCCTAGCCTCCATTAGCGAGCACTAGGATTTGCCTGGATCTCTCGGTTCTCTGTTTTGGTATCAGCGGTCTACACTTACGAGACTATGTCGTTATCGCGCACTGAGAGTTTCCCCGCACGATTTCGTGCCCACGTCGCAAGTTCGTTGCTTTCGTTTTAACCCAGCGTTACTTTCTACCGAGTCGTATCGCGATCGCGTTCGAGCGCAAGGAGGATCGATTTCTGTCAGAATTCAGGGCTGCTCCGGAGTCGAATAAAATTTTCACTGGCCGCTCGCTACTCGATTTTCGCAACACGTTCGGTCAAAGACGAATTTTCGTTCTGTGAATTCCGATCGTCCAATTCGCAAGGAGTATTCCAGACGTAGATAGCCGAGGAGAGGCGAGTCGTTCGCGTTATTTTACTTTTCCACGATTTTCTCAGAGAACGGTGTTTGTCGTCGTGAACGATATGACCGGTTTGCATCGAGCCGACTCGAGTTACGAAACCCCCCGTTAAATAAGGATCGAGATGGAGGAAAGAATGGCGGAAGATAGCATGGAATCGTTCAAAGTTAATTAATGACACGGTATCTGAGAGATCGCGTCGAGCAACAATGCGTCTCGAGGAGATGCTCGGAAACGAGCCTCGAGGAAAGCGTACGACGAAGGCTTAATAGAAGTCTACCGATACAGAGCGAGTGCCAGGTCGACGATTGACGCGACTCGCAAATCGCCTTTTCGACCACGTCCTTTCGTGGATGTGCATTTACATTAAAGCTTCTTAGCAAGTACTTACACGAATCCTTTATTTAGCCATCATTCGCATCGGCGTGACGCGTATCATCCGAACGTCGGACCGCGAATATGAGAGGGGGTTCGATTTTGTCGCGAAGAAAAGGGGGAAGATCCGTTTAACGAAGTTAGCGAGCTGCAAAAGCGAAATCAAATTTCATGGAGGCAGGAACGATGCAAGGTGCGAAGCTCGAAAAGTAGCTTCCCAAAGTACTTATACTTGGAAAGCTTCTTTTAACGAGAAATTTACATCAAGTTTTCCTCCTGCTACTTTAGCAGTCGGAAAGTATTGTCGCAACTAATTACTTGTTTCAGGAATCATTAAGTGCGATTAAGCGTATCGTGCTCGTTAAAGATGCGATTCGTATCGGTAACCTTTTGGCAACTATAGAAAATTCGTCTTAGGTACCTTCCTTTGGGAAATGCCTCGCAACGATAAGTCCCGTGCCATTTAAAAGGAACAAGCTCTTGTTTTCAAAGATGGATCTTTGAAAAAGCTTTTCAAAGTGAAACACGCGATCTCGCTTACGGCCGAGCCTTCGTTTCTTTCAGAAGTTGGACCGAAGCGCGACGTTTCTTTCTTTTCTTTTTTTTTTTTTTTTTTTTTTTTTTTTTGTTAGCGAGCTGCAAAAGCGAAATCAAATTTCATGGAGGCAGGAACGATGCAAGGTGCGAAGCTCGAAAAGTAGCTTCCCAAAGTACTTATACTTGGAAAGCTTCTTTTAACGAGAAATTTACATCAAGTTTTCCTCCTGCTACTTTAGCAGTCGGAAAGTATTGTCGCAACTAATTACTTGTTTCAGGAATCATTAAGTGCGATTAAGCGTATCGTGCTCGTTAAAGATGCGATTCGTATCGGTAACCTTTTGGCAACTATAGAAAATTCGTCTTAGGTACCTTCCTTTGGGAAATGCCTCGCAACGATAAGTCCCGTGCCATTTAAAAGGAACAAGCTCTTGTTTTCAAAGATGGATCTTTGAAAAAGCTTTTCAAAGTGAAACACGCGATCTCGCTTACGGCCGAGCCTTCGTTTCTTTCAGAAGTTGGACCGAAGCGCGACGTTTCTTTCTTTTCTTTTTTTTTTTTTTTTTTTTTTTAGGAAAAAATATTATTCGCGGCAATGTACACGTAGAGGCAACGACATCGAAACGAAGCCAGGAAAGCGGAGAAACCCGGTCACGCGAACGCGTGTCTCGCCTGATTCGGACGTTTACCTTTGGATCGCGGCAATCGTAGCGATCGCGGCGATAAGATGGTTTAGAAACGATTTAGACGATCTAACGTTCTTTGCTGGTTGCGAGCAGTAACTCGCGCTCTAGTTCGAGTCTGTACACGAAAGACACGCGACTATGATAGATTCGATCGGAGCAACGCGGCATTGCCACGAGCTTTGTTCCAGTGCCAGCAACTCGCTCTCTTTCGAGTTTCGATAATTAACATTTATGATAATCATCGAGGTAAACAAGTCCATTCATCGAGAACAAGGATAGCGGGTGTAAACAATCTGGTATAATTAATCGCGAGGTAAAAGTCGAGTTGTTGAATGGTAAAGTAGAATGAGCGAAGCGAATAGCGCCGCTGTTAGTCGAGACACCGGTGCGCGATTTAAGCGATGAAACGAGGAGGAGACCGAGCTGCTCTCGAACACGTTTCATTGCTCGGCAGCTGGCACGATAAATGAAATGCCAAGAAAATGAACGATACGCGCTTTGGTGCGACGCAGTCTCGCGAATGAGCGCACGTATCGCGACACCGGCTATTCTTTGCTGAGCGGGCGATATTGCATTCTCTTCAGTTAGTCTCTGCCGCGGATTAAAATGGAAGAAGGAAAGAAGCGCAACGCTCGGAGTACGGAAAGAATAGGCGCGAAAGCCACAGTAGAGTAGAACAGAAGAGAGAAAGAGCGATCGCGTACACGTGGGAATTATGCTCATTGCGAATGGGAAATGCTGTTCGATCGATGAACGAGAAATTCTGTTTATCGGACTTACCTTTACTCTATTTCGTTCCTCTTTAGCAAGTCCCTGCCTTTATGGTCCGCTCGTACCGGACACGCGTTCCGTTTTTTTTTTTTTTTTAGGAATCTTTTGACCGACAACGTGCTATTAGTTTAGCAAAATATCGCGTCACCCGCGATTTCGATTTTTGCGAAGAACGGAATTCGAGCTTTTGCGATGCTTGGCCGGAGGAGGTGCAGAGGGATGACGCGCGAATACAAAAATAAAGCGCACAGAGGTTGCTCTAATTGCGCACATTCTCGACCAGCTATCCAAGCGACGATAAAGCCGATCGACGGCACCTCTTTGACGGATTATCGAAAATCGATTTGCCCAGTAGCCAATTAACCACCAAGTCATTACCGGCCGTAATTATGCCGATACTGATCTCGAAACGCGTTTCAATTGATAATAATAACGATAATGGTTGCATAGGACGGGTTTGCACTCGAAAGCGGATCGTTCGCTCGGTTGTCGCTACTGTCACGAGTTACCGTCCTTTCTACCGCTACTGCCATTGCCACCGTCACGGCTGCCAACGACTATGTTATTCCTCGCTTAAAAATGCATGCAATAACGCGGCTAATTTTCTGCACGCGTTGATTACGCCCAGAAAATACGCCAGTTGATATGTGCCGCGAACCCCCGCTGCATCATCCGCGAAAGAAAGAATCGCTTTTTCCTACCGTCATAAATCAAAAATCGTATATGTAACGCGTCACTGGCCGTCACGAGCTTAACGCGGCGATTCGTCGAACGTCGCGTTATCGCGGTCGTGCCTGTCATATCTCGACCAATCGTTAATGCGTTTTTTTTTTAACTCGATAATACGATAAGCTCGAACAAAAAAAAAAGGAGAGAAGGATAATAAAAAGAAGAATAAAAATCGTGCGGCAGCCGTCGCGATTGTTTATAAAAAGACGTATTGTTAGCCGCATACATAATTCGGTCGGGTCGACGTATAACGGAAGCACCATCATGAGAAGGGAAAGCACAAACGAAGGAAGGAAAAAGAATGAAAAAAAATTGGCACGTTAATGACGAAGAGAATGGCTCGTTTGGGGCAAGAAAAGGGG
>NT_176967.1:1684941-1726647 GCF_000188095.3 Bombus impatiens
GGGAGGGGTTTAGGGGATGGAGGTTACGCCGAGCGGAAGGAAAGTAAAGTTACCGAGGGGCGTACGCCTTTCGTTATATATGGAACGGCGAGAAAAGTGGGTCGTTCGCAGCAGCGCTTATCGTTCGTAGTTAGTGGCTTGGAAATGATGCCGGTTTTTTCACCGATCCCTTCTTTGGCCAGCATCGTCGTCGTTTCGTTGGTCCAATTATGTTCAACAACAGTTTCGTAGGCCGATAGGTCTTGCGACAGAATACGGCGTGTAGTCGTCGAACACCGTTGAAACGCCGATACCTCGACTGCGCTAGGAAATTGATTAACGCTGGCTAACCCAGCGACTCGTTAGCGGTGATCATCGTTATTACGAAAGTTTGCGCGAAAAATAACTCGCAACCCAATAACAATAGCCAACAAATATTGGAGCTCGTTACATAATTTTAGAGCAGCCGTTTACGTTTGGTAATTAGCGCCTGAGTATGTATTCTAGATCAGTTATCGAACATTCCTCGTGGTGGCCGCAATTTTACGATACTTTGTTGCACGCTTGCGGTATCGTATCAAAATGTTCAGCGTGTCGTTAATAATTTCGAAGTTAACATCGAGGTTGCGGAGTTCGATCCTTAACAGCGTTCTTCGACATCGAGATGGAAATCGAAACGAGTCACAGGGAGAATAAGTGTCGGTGAAATTGTGGAATCCTCCAATAATCATCGTGATATTCGTGTTTTCATGGCGTGGATTGTTGGTCGCGGAACGCGACTGGTGACACCGATCGCGCAGGACAAATGTACAAATATTGTTGCGCTTCGTAAAACGCAAAAACAACGACGCTCGTCAAGCAGGGAATTTATGTATCGCGCGGTTCCGTTGCGGTGACCAACCGTTGCGCCTGCCATTAGTTTCCCGTTACCATCCTTTTTCGCCTTGTTTCCGTCGTACCCGTTTCCGGTTTCGCGTAGATGCACATGTGCGTCATCTTCCTTTTCTCTATTCTCCCTTCTGCCATCCTCTATCGCTCCTGGAACCTTTACATTCTCCCTCTTCGATCTCTCTCTCTCTCTCTCTCTCCAGCGCTGTTCGCTTTTTGGTCGATCTATGGACAATATGGACATACCCGAGGGGACAAGAAGTTCCCAATTCGCGTGTTCGTACCTGCGCGTCACAGATTGCAATTGCATTAAGCTGCAATTTTGTTCTGCAAAAAATGCGCTGTTCAGCTTGAGCAAATACGTGACACACACGGCGCCGGCCTGTGTCTATTAATTTCGCATTGAAACTGTGTCGCGGTACGGTCGAAATCATTCTCTTCGACGTGCCGCTTATTTTTCTGCCTCTCGATTTTCCTTTCGTTCTCTTTTTCATTTTCCTTTTCGCCTTTTTTCCCCTCCCTCCGTTAGGACACGGCGATGGTGAAAAATATAGCAAAAATAGGGGTGAGCGGTCAAAAGATATTCGTGATTCTCGTTGATCGTTCTCGTATGGAAAAAAAGTCGATCGACCCGTTTTCAGCATTCAATTCTTTTGTAGTCGACTCTTTTTGCGGGACAGCGTTTCCGTCCTGAAAAAAAATTCATCCACGAGTCAGGAGATCCTAGCGAGGAAGCATAAATAAATGAATAGTCTAGCGGGTCTTTGGCGAACCTTCGGTGAATGGTACACCAAGGAGTATTTTAACAAAGAAGGTTTTTCAGAAACACGAGAGGCCTTTGAGGTTCGCCTTGCGTAAAGAGCTTTTCACCAATTTCCTCTGTCACGTTGCTCCGTGACGACTCTTTGATAAGCCGATTTCAATGCAGTTAATAACCGAACGCGTTAGCTAATTTGCTCGGAATTTTTCGCCTCTCTGCCACATAAAATCTCGTGAATAGGAGACGTCGTCTCTGATATCTGTGCGATTTTATATTTGAACGGTGCTCCAACGATACGGGATCAGTTTTGGTATTGCGTGTAAGTTATCGTAACGAGGATATTCGAGGATTTCGAAACGGTTCGAGCCGAGTCTTTCGAAAAGAAAGAAATTTTACCGATTTCATGCCTGTGGACCCTTTGCCACTCGTCGGTCAAGGACTCTGAGACAAGGATAGAGTGACAGAACGCTTTATTTATTTTACCAACCTTCGAACCCCTCGTAATACGGAAACTATAAAGGGCTCTACCGAATCCCGATCGCAAATTGGGGCAAACGGTCCTCGTCGTTGAACAAATCGGTGCCATTAAGGTGTCGCGTTCTATGCCTCTATTTCTCCTTTCGCCGCTCGAACATTACCCCAGATTGCCCTAGATAATATTTTTCGTTGCTCTCTTAGTTTGAGCCAAAATGTCAAACGCGTCGGTGCGTCGCTTTATTTCGGACGTCGTTTGTATCTCGCAAGAAGCAGGGGAAATGTGTTGGCATTGTGAGCGATCTATCTTCAATGATTGCGCTGGAATAAAGGATGCGATGTTTCTCTTCTTAAGTGGCCATTCGTGGCGAATATTCTGCACAAACGATAGGTACCTTTAAGCGGACCATCATTCTGGATGTATTTCGCAAACAATAAGGACAATCGTTTCTTGTTAAGAGGACTGTAACCGAGTGAATTAAACGCAAGCTCACCCGCTTGTGTTTCGTGTTTTCTAATTCGAAGATGAGGAAGATTATTGGTGCATGAATTCGTATGCGTCGTTTTTACGCGCTTTTTTATTATCCACCTAGAGCTGACTTTGTACCATTAACCGGTTTTACGTTACTCTTATGCACTTTATGCCGTGAGTAGCGCGGATAAACCTCGCGAATAACCATAAATTCACATCGATTTTTCGAAATACGAGTATTATCCACGACAAGTATTCGCGCGAAAGAAAATTGCGATTCTTTGGACGAACGCGCTGGCAAAAGCTCGGTAGTGGCAAGCACGCGATTAATCATCGTCGAACGTTAGCAATCGAATGTCGAATCGTAACGCGAGAAGTAAGTGGGTCTTTGAGAACGACAGCGTCCGACACTCGGCGTCCACTCGAACGTGGTCGAGATAGACCGTCATCGATAGCTTTTGTTCTAATGAAAAAAGTGAATCAATATTGACGTCCAGACGCGACAGTTAACCGCGTTACGCGTAACAGCTGACTCGATTGCCGAGCCTTTTCCCTGTACCTGGAACTGACAACGATCGATACTCTCGTTTCGAAACTGGCTGACTGGCTGCGACGCGACGCTTCGTTTTGGCATTGATGGTTTCCCTCGTGACGAAAAGAACGGAATCACTGTGCAGATTAAAATACGAGGGATAACCGTTTTCTCCGCTGGAATCTCGTCGGACATCCGAGCATTCCGTCAATGTTTCAAATTAATGACGGTGGACGTAGGACACGTGTCTGCGTATCGACAGCGGCCACGTTATCGAATCCTGTTCTTAACGAAAAACGAATTTTCGTCGTTTTGATCATCTCGATGCTATGGTGGGTGCGCTAATCTGTAGAATCGCGACGTTCTCAATCTCCGCGTTCTCCGAAATTTATCGAAGGGTGAGCGAAGCAAAAGAGATACAGTCGGTCGGTCGCTCGACGAACGAGCTTCGATCCGACTGTACTGGGAGAACAATACGACGAATGTTCGTGTTCGGTGACAGATGGTTCGATCGGTGAAATCGGTAATAGCAGTTGCTTAGTGGCGGTGGTCGTACGGATGACGCGCTATTGTCGCAGAAGCAACTGTAGACAATCGAGGGTAAAAGGGGCGGATGAGCTAGTGACTGAACTTGCTATCTCGCGTCAGTAGGATGTTGGTAGCAGCGACGGGCACCAGGTAAGCGTGCTGACTACACCGGTGGCAAGGGTGGATTTAACAAGCGATGTTATCTACTCGGATGAATGCCGACCGCCCCTTGCCCTCTTCGACCGGTCCTCGACTCTGCTCGATAGTATCTTCTTGGGCTACTTGCATCATCCTCGTCGTCGAGAACCTCGGCAACGAATGCGAAAACTCGCCTTTCTCCAGCTTCTCCCTTTAAAGAGTCTTTTTTCACGCGCGTCGTTGCTTCGCCAGTTGCGAGAGAAAACCGTCTCGAGACTCCGCCAAGACAGTCAAAACTCCTCGCTCTCGAGAGTATCCGGTTGAGAATATCATGGAAACGTTCGAATGCTGTATTCCTTGGCGAACACGAGCCGATCACCGCTCCGTAGACCAAAATCGAGAAGAAGGTAGAGAAGCGGACGACTGACGGAATATCGACCGCGAACAAAATCATAGCAAAAGAGCGGGAACGAAGATGGTGCCGGGGCAGCAATTTCGTCATACGATAAAATTTTGGAAGGAATTTCTCAAACCGACTTACACGAAGGTTGAAATCGAGGTCGTAAAGAGGGATGAAATGGAGTCAAGTATTTCACGGGTCGACCGTTTGTTTCTAGAACAAAGAGAGCCCTGAAAAGCCCTGGCCAGCGTCATTCCGAGACAACGTAGGAAACACCGGGCTCCCGATGAATAACGACATTACTCGTCCCTGTTACTTTTATCATTTTTCTCTTCTACGCCGCCGCGATACCCTTCCATTTCTTTTTTCCTTCCTAAATATGTGTATACGCGTGTATACTACGCAAATTTCTCACGCGTCTCTCGCGTGGGGGTGAAGAACGCTAACCAAGCCCATTAATCTCGCTGCCACCCTGAAGTTTCTCGTTTCGGGGTGCATCCACGTGCCCGGACACTCGGCTACGGGAGACTCGGGACGGTAATTAAAGCGTGAATAAATAAAGCTGCAGGCGTAAATCCAGCGGCGTAAAAAACTCCAGACCGCTGAATGAAGACGAAGAAAAAGAGGAACCTCCTCTCGACTATGAAGGAGAATCGAAATGTCTGGAAAGAAAGCTACGAAGATACGAAGCGTCACAGGGGTTTGCTTCGCGGCATCTTGATCGTCGATCTCGTCTAGCGGTTCGTTCTCTTCGACTTTCTGTCGGATTCATTTAATCGCGATTCACCTTTACCTTTTGAAACGACGTGACGCAATGCCTAGCGGATTATCGAATGGTCCCGTTCTATTAGACGGAAACGTAAAAGGTCACGGACCGCGGCGTGCCACCGAGAACGAATAAAAGGCAAAAGGCGAAAGACTGTGAGTTTATACGATACGGACACGGCGGCGTCAAAAGAGAATCGGAACGGCGGAAAAGTTTCGCTTCCGCGCGACCCACAGAGCCGCGATTTGTTTCGCTTTTATCACGAGAAAGCTGAAAACGATCCGACGCGGTGTATAAACGGCGTCGACAGCGTCGCTCGCTTATAAAACGGCCGTCTATGTGTACGTTTTAAAAAGAAGAGAGAAAGGAACAGTGGACGGTAAGATATTGGCCGATTCACTTACTCTCATGAATATGTATTCGCGTAGCAGTCTGTAGACTTCCGCCCAGCAATCATTATTCTTAATAACCGCCATTACGGGCGGCGTGCCGCGAGGATTTTTCAACGCTTGGATGCGGCGTGACAGCGTAAAACGACGATAATAAAATTATGCGCCGGATAGGATCACGCCGGACGCGTTGAAACTCGATCCTCGCGGGAAGGATACCACGGGGGAAGCAACGAAATTGGGAAAAAACCGAGATCCCTTTATCCTATTTCTTCGTCGCAACGACGATCTTCGTGGATACCTTTGGACGCGTATCGATTTCTGCGGCTGGCATAAACACGCCGTAAGGACTCACACCGCGAAAACGATCGGGATCGGTAAATGACGCGCGTTTGACCAGATTCGTCCTCTCAGCCCTGTAGTGTTTCTTCAGGCTACTCACGTACATTTTGCTCGCGTTGTTTCCCCGACCATCAGCGTCGCGGCGCAATATTTACGGGCTTGCTTATATCCCACGGCTTACACGCGTTTGCATTATTGACGCGGTTGGTAAGAACCTGTTCCCTCGAGGCCAGCTATCGTCGGTAATGGTTGCTCTCTGCAGTTGGCTGGCCCAAACAATTTCAAGATAGTAACGTTGTATTTGTACGCATTTACTCGCGAACGGCCGTGTAAGAAAATCAAGAAGAACCTTCGCACGTCCCGGCTACCGGCAACGAGGTTAATTACCTATCGCGTTTCCACCGCTTCGCCTGGGAATACTAAAACGAGCCAGCTGCATTCAACCCTATTTTTTCAGAGGCTTTTGTGCTCTTCCTATCGCGGTTTTTAATAATCCGCTCGTATTACTTTCCGCCCTTAATTCCGCTCCCCAGTGTACTTTCAGTTCTTGATTCTTTACTGTGCCACGTTTTTTTCACGAGAAATGAAATTGAGTTTCGTTCCGTCCAAGTTATTACCCGAATCGTGTCACGAATGGGAAACGGCGTGTGCGTGAAACGATCGCGCCAACCTTCTCTCTACCTCTAGACGAGGTTTAAACGCTTTAAGACAGCATCCGACGCGATGCGACGCGAATCAGTCATCCGTAACACCGATACCTTCGTATAATTACGTTACACACGAAACAAATCTTTCTCGTGGATAACCGACGAATGCCTTGGGAGCTCTCTCGCAGTGAGACGAGACGGGACGAGGCGAGACGACAAACGGTGTTTAAGTCTCACAGCCGAAACTCTTGTTCGAATTGCAAAGCGCATTTGCGCGTTACGCTGCTATTCTATGCAACCGCAATTACTCGAGATGACGTCGCGAATGGAGACAACTGCCGACGAGGTCTGGATCCGTCTGAGGAAACAAGAGTCGACCGCGGCGTGGAAGGGGCAAGGAGGAAGAAAGGAAAGGAACGGGCGCGTCCGTGTTGAACGCTGCTGCTGCTGCTGCTGCTATGCTTTTCTTTAACCGGGTTTCCACGATCCGTCCTCGTCCCGCGATTCTTCTTTTCCTTTCCCTTTTGTAACAGCGGTTGCTGTTCGTGAGGGAGTAACGAACCTCGGTCTTTAGACGGAGGCTTCGTCGTGCGCCATTGCGAGGCGGTGTTGCGATCGCGCGTTCACGGCGCGCCGCGTGTGCACCCTCGATCCACCAAAAAGCCCCGGTAAACAAACTTGGTGCACGCGTCGCAGCACGGCTACGCGACAAAGCGCATTATGCGGCTCGTTCGTCGCGCTGCCAGCGCTGCATCGACCAACCTTCGGGATTCGACAGATTACTACCGCGCGTGATGTCACGCGGCTGGTCCGGCTTCGCCGTTCCATCTTGTTCAAACATCCAGCGATATTTTCTACCCTCTAAGCTCCTCCTTGGATTCCCTAGGAAACTCATGGACAGTTTCTGCTGGTTTCGTTTCATCGATCGACGGTCTTACCGGATAATACACATAGTTATTATTTTCTCAATTACGCTTGGATTCCTGTAGATTTTCCAACTGACGAGACCGAGGGAAGAACGAGGGCGTTCGAAGTCGTCGAGTCTCCGGGGGCAAACCCACGCGCGCCATTCCACCATGAATTCATTCGCACCCTCATGAAATTCAAAGCAGTCGTTACACCGCTGCAACGCTGGCACAACGACAACGAACAAGACGACGACCATGAGAACGATGGGAACGATGGTAGGCGACGAGGCGCGACATCGCAGATCGTGTACGACACATTCGGCCACCCACACGCGTCTTTCAGATGTCCGATGTTTTATTTATAATTTGTTTATATCATCAACTTTTCGCCGTTCGTGCCGGTCCTTTAATTTCTTGGAAAATAGATACAAGTTCTCTCTCTCTCTTTCTCGTTCAACTATTCGTAATTTTCGCTGTGTCGATGAACGTCGAAAAGCAACTGCCCTTTTACGAATTACGTAGTCGCGTTACTCTCTTGACGATTACAAAGAACGTGTCTGGCTGGAATTTTGACTATAGCGACGGTACTTCGGAAGGGAAAGTGTTATCGTAAGTTTCAGCAGGGATGGCGTATCGCTAGGTGATTCGCTTTAATAATTCCATAGTTTACAGTTAATGGATCGCTCGGGGATTAAGTGGCGCTCGCTGTAACGCGCGTGTAGATAATTGAATGCACGCATCTAAATCCATAGCAAATTGGACGAAATCTCCATCAAACAGTTAACACTTAAGCCACCCTCGATTCTCGCGTTACGATTCGATTAAACCCCCTGTTAAATCGCGTGTATTCCTAAAACAGGACCGGCCGCATCGGTACATCGCTCGGTGAAATAATTTTGCGACGCGACCGGCAACGCATCGATAAAGGCGCTACACGTTGAAACGGATGCTACACACTTCGATAGATACAAGTTGATTCGCGTGAATGAAAACGATCGCGTGTAACGATCTAAACGTTTATTTTCATTTACAAAGAGAAAGGATGAAATATAGTTTACGCACGATGCGACTTTTTCCATCGCTTGCACTCCGATACATTTGCAACGGCGTGATTATTTCGCGATTTGCCGTATGGGAAGCTTGAAAATCGCAGTAACGAACGTCTCGACACGTTTCTCGAACAAATTCGATGAACGATGAAATGCCGCGACTGATTTCATTTACTCGTACTAGGCTATGCACTGTACGCGTAATGGATAGACGGTACAATGAGTAGTATTTTCAGCGAACGCGTGCAACGATTCCGATCTTGGGGAATCGTTTCGCAATAAATAGCGATACAGCGATACCGCGTGGAACAGCCGTGGTGACATTGGAATTACCTTGGCAAATGCGACGCATAGGTTACGCGGTATTACGGCAGCGTTAAATCGAACGCAACTGCCATTTTCAGAGTGAATGTAAAGGTATGTCGCTGTCTGTAAGGCCGCTACAATCCAAGGACTGCTTTACCGGTTGCCCTGAATGCATACTTTAAACAAATTAACCTATTCGCGATCGGACTTTTCGTATTTTCGCCAAGGCTGTTTCAATCGTGGCGAACCCATCTCGGCGCAAAGCTTTGAGGCCGTTGTTATTCGTCCGCGTTCTCTAGTCTTTTCCAACAGAAGCAAAAGATTGTTGGACCGGTGTTTCTTCTTTTTTCTCGAATAACGTTAATTAGTTTCCATGAGCGCGACGAGCTCGGATTACGTGGAAGCTCGAAAGCATCGGTTTAACGACCGTCGACGGTCGGCCAACGTTTTTATCGTGCAAACGAGCCGGACGCTATAATCCACAAAGCCCGATTCCTCTGGTTCGCTCGAGGTAACGCGAATTTTTATCCAAACAATAAGAATTTCTTCGACGTTGCGCGGGGCAGGTACGTCGTCGAGCATTCGAAGCGATCGTTAACGCTTTGAAGCGGCCGCACAAACGGTCGTTGGCCAATCGACAGTACAGCAAAAAAATCTTTATTGTTTACCATTGTTGTGCAGGGAACGTTCGGATCTAACGTACACTCGAAGAAGACGTATCTGATCGCGGGAGGATTTGGACGCGGGTGAACGGCCACCGAGGTCGGATAAGGGTTAGCGAATACGTTCTTGCCAGCAAGGAACGTACAGGCGTATGCGGCCGCGACTCTAAGGAGGTCAAGTGCACTTCTCCATGCTTCTAGCTTCCATCGTTTTCTCGACTTGGGAGGCTACTTCGTTCCACCGATGTGACCTCCTCCGCCGTTCGTTTCTCCTTTCTCTTCTTCGTTTTTACTTTAATAATCCTGCCAGACAATATCGCGGCCCGACCTTTTCCACCGGCCATTCTTCAATCTCGAATGCATCCAACGGTATCGTTATTAATTTTAATTAAACTGCGTTATTGCCCTTTATTGTACTTCGGGAACAGTCAACGAAATTAGTTTCTCAGCTAGCGGATCGCGACCCTTTCTCGCGACGCCGCCAGACTCACCGTCATCTGCAGCGTTCCAAGTGCAGATGCGCGCGCGCGCGCGCACACGCCACTCCGGCGAAGGTAAATATTCGTTTTCGAACGAGGTGGATAGAAGTTTGAGATCCTCGCGAAATCACGAGGAGTTTAAAGTCTTGGAGTGTAGAGTGTTTGATGAGGAGTGTCGCGTCGTCTTCGTGCCCGTCCAATCTCCAACGGTTTTCCTTTATATCGACTGCACCGAATTAGTCAGCAGCACCGTTTACCGAATAACTTAAGTCACTTGGACTTAACAATCATTGTCCTCTTTTATAACCGTTCCACCCAACTTCGAAACTAACTCGATTCGATTCGAGTGAAATTTGTACGCGTGGAATTACGCGATGTCAACCGAACGAGCGTTTGTTCCTGTTGGATTTCGATTTTTGATTGCAAGGGATTAAGAGAAAAAAAAACGTATCGGAATAGAATTTATACTGTTATATTAATGGCCATTATAATTTCGTTTTTCTTTCCATAATTGACGTTTCCGTTATATTTTGATTCCCCAGTCTTGCTTGATAAAGTCTGCGGCTCTTTCTCCGACCATGTTGACCGAGGCAACAGGGTTACCAGAAACCACCTATGAAACGCGTTCGAAGAAAATAAGAAAATGAAATATATAGATTTGATGAAGTGTCGAAGGTAATTTAACGAGAAATATGGAAAACGTACCGTAGGCATAACGGACGCATCGGCAACTCTCAGTCCTTTGATACCGTGTACCTTGAGTCGAGTATTTACGACGGTCATCGGATCCGTACGCGGGCCCATTCTGGCGGTGCCGGTCTGATGATTCTCCGGTCTTGTGTTCCAACGTATAGCACATTCCCAAAAGTCATAGCTGTTTGGCTTAAAACCTGCGCACGCTGGTATTTCCACGGGTTGACGCTTCAAACCTAGCTTCCGCATGATCGGGGCCTTCGATAGTTTGATAAGGTGTTGGATTCCTTGAACTAGGACGCTGCGATCGTGTTTGGTCCCTAAATCGTTACTCCAGATAACAGGTGGATCGAGTGGATCGTTGCTGTTCAACGTAATGCGACCTACAGACAGAATTCGACCGATGCATATAAATCGAGTGACGAAAATGAAGTATTTTACGATATCGAGGCAAAGACAGCTCACCTCTGCTCGTTGGGTGTAGATTCACGGCCGTAAATTCGACAGCCGTTTTGTCGTCTATCGCGGCCAAGTGTGGGCCTATTTTAGGTTCGCAAACTGCTTGGTAGCCGGAAAAGAATATCTGGATATCTGGATCATCCTTGGTAGTGAAATTGGATGTCAATATTCCACTAACTTGAGCCAAGCCTGTGCTAGAGAGTGGACCAGTTTGGTTTGTAATGTACTGTTCGATGTTACTTTCGTTGAACACTGGATAATAAGTTTCGCTCAAGGTGAAGATTAGACCATAGGATTGGTGGTTGTGAAGATTTTCACCAACGCCTGGTAGATCCATCACTACGGGAATCTTCTTGGATTTCAAATGTTCCTTAGGTCCAATTCCAGACAACATCAACAGCTGGGGTGAGTTTATCGCTCCCGCTGACAAAATCACTTCGCGTTTTGCCCTTATGATGCGCTTCCTTCCATTCTGCGAATAAGATCAACATCGAGGTTAAACGATGGAAAAGCCGTAAGAACGTGATGTTATAAGTTTGATACAACGTCGCACCAATAACACATCGACTCCTGTCACTTTCTTGCCAATGGTCCTAACTTTGGTAACGGTGGCGTTCACGGCTACGTGAAGATTCTTACGATCCGCGACGGGTGTAATAAACGATCTAACGCTGGTCTGTCTCACACCGTTTTCACTGATAGTTTGAGCTATAGTGAAGCCTGTCATTTTTTCTCCGGCGAAATCTTCGGAAACGCCGAAACCTACTTCGTCCGCTGCTTTGAGGATATGCCAGGCGAAAGGAGGTTGATATGGGAACCTGTCGACATTCGGATATTAATTCGAAAAGTCCATCGAAAGAAATAGTTTTCAAAATACGACAGAGATGAAGATATTTCGGATCAACGAACCGTTGCACGGTCATAGGACCTCCGGTGGCATGATATTTCGCGCTAACTCTACCAATTTCCGTGTTATTCTCCGACTTGAGATAATACGGTAGCACCTGCAAGGGACATATTGCGAAAGTTGAACAAGATTTTCTGACGATCCACCTAATAGCGCTACAAATATCGATAAACGAACGTACGTCTTCCCAACCCCATCCTTCGGCTCCCAGTTTTTCCCACTTCTCGTAATCCTTAGGATAACCTCTATGATACGCCATACCATGGTGAAGCGTCGTTCCTCCGAGATTCTTACCTCGAGGCAAAGCGCATCTTCCATTCGTACTGAGACAGGCGTTCGATTCGTTCGTCGTTTTGTATTTCCAGTCCAACTCGCCGCCTATACGTATCACGTGTTCATTCGATTAAACGCGTTTTTCGCATAAACCGTCGCTGCGATCGAACGAAATTAATTACCGAGATAAAGCAGAAGATTGCTGGGTATTTCGGCTCCTGCCGGTTCATCGGGGCCTGCTTCGATCAGTAAAACTTTCCAATCTTTGACTTCGCTCAGTCTTCCAGCCACTGCAGCTCCACCAGCACCGGCTGTAGGAAACGTGAAACGTACGAGTAGTCTTTCGCGTAAAAGCCAGATAATAATTGTTTGATAAATGCTCGATAGACGATTGATTTCAAAGCTTTTCACAACTTACAGCCGACAACGATAAAATCGTAACTAAGGTCTGGCTCCTTGACTGGCCTCACGCGCTTGCACGGCTCACCAACTTCCGGATTTCCCACTAACAGTATGTTGAAAATCGTCAGTAACATTGCTCCGTTGTTTGCAGAGCAAACATCCGAAAGCTGAGGACCCCCTAGGTAGGGATCGGCACATGGCGGACTTGAATACGAGATATCGAACAAGCCCGACTGCAATTGTGAGCAATATGGTTACAACAGGAGGCGTAGCATAATGGTGATCCGATAAACACGTTAAAATAATCCGTTTGTACGCGGTAATTTGTAAAATAAGAATAGGAACGTACCATATTGTCAAAGAGGATTGTAGCTAATTACAGTTGCAAAACTACGCTCAGTAGGCTTCGTTCTGCTCAACTGACTACTGTGTGTTTCGTTACATCCTCTTTTATACTTGCAGCTTTATAACACCGATACGTAAGGAAATGATAAATGAATAATTTCGAGTATAGAGGTAAAATAACAGAATAATACTTTTAAATTGGCCATTATCTGAAATTCTGACAGTTATCGACATATAATTTGTCGATAATTAATCTGTCGACAAACTCGCACAAGGACTATTTATTTTTATTTAACGAGAGTAGGAAATGCGAAGCCTTGTTCAAATTCTGTTAGACTAAACATTTCTCAAACAACGAAGTGTCTATTCCGCTTAACATTAAGCTCTTTTAAAACGTTTTAGAATACATAATTTAGTACAAGTCAAGTAATTATGCCATATTGAGTAACAGCTTATCTGTCACTAATGCTTTCACGATATATCGGAGGTCAACATGTATGTACTCATGCATTAATATCTTTAAATTACCTTTTCCGGTCGAAGATTAGAAATTGCCTGAAACTTTGTATATCATTATACTTAATGCTTACAGACAATGCCGGACATTTTCCGGGACGAGCTTCCAGCAATGGACATTCGATTACTGTTTACGTTTCTTATCTGGGACGATGTACGTACGAAATACAATCAAAAGACGAATTATAAAGCCTTATTCGGAAGGATAGGTCAGTTCCAGTCAGAATTGTCGGAAAATTCCCTCACATTCTCCCATTCTACCCCTGCATTCCGTATGTCACATGAAAATGAATTTTCTCCTATTCTTCTCTCCTACTGGTCTCCTCGCGAAGCGTCTATCTCGCCTCCATTTGTATACAGCGACCTGTAGACTCGATAAGGAGAGTAAAATAGTGATAGGAGTAGTATGGCACCATGTATTCCCTGAAGAGAGAATTTTTGCGGCAGTAATGAGTTTCAATGTTGTTTGGCAGCGTTCAGAACATGATAGAGAGACAGATGACAGATCTCACAGGAATAATTTTAGCTCTGTTTCAATTTTGTTTAGCGACGTTCTGTTGTTCTTAGTTAATTTTAGGTAATCTCTTTTTCTACTATTCTACTACTATTCTATTCTATCCCATTACTTATTTTTATTATATTACTCATCTCGAAATAGTGATTTTTGTTGTAACTCCGACTTAAGGCAGACCTATGCTCTAAGCATAGAATAAGCACGACCGGTAACAGTTAACACTGATGATATTTTTCTTAGTGTCAATATATGTCTAACATTAGCTTTTTAGATTTTAGATTAGATTTTTAGCCACAAATAATAAGGATAAACAAACGAACGAGGTATATGTATCTGTACAATCGTATGTGCGAAGGAGCCTAATTCTAAACGGATGGAACAGCTTCGAAAATTATTTCGACTGTTCTTCGACTACAACCTAAATCAGTATTATTATACGTTAAAGGAAATTCGAAGATGGATTCGGAGATCGCATGTTAGATGCTAAATAAATTTAGCAAATACTAGGTTCGGGAAAGTAGCTGTGAAATAAGGATAAATTAAAGGATACTATGGCGAATAAAAAAACCAAAGAGTGCAGAAAGAAAACAAATTAAAATTATTATTCAGCCAACTAATTGTTGGTACAATTGACTTGATATTAATTCGGTAACAACGATTTACATCTCTTTGGTATGTTTCTATTTCGACGTTGGTTCAATGAAATAAACGACTGTGCGACTGGCAACACTCGTAAACGCGAGGAATCTTTTGCTTTAAGGCCATTTCAGTTTAGTATGATTAATAGGAAAGCATACGCGTGGAAGGTATTATAATTGTACGCGACGTATGTACTCACGTACGTATAATACTTAATCGCGAAAGATGATAGTAAAACTGTTTCGATTTACCTTCGTATCGATCCAGATAACGCAGGTTATTTGGATAAATACATTTACCCTGAACGTCGATTCGATAAAATCTCGATAATCCGAAACTGATGCTTATCTACGAATAGAACACGCGGAAGAAGTGAAAATTCACGTTAAACGAATTCGCATAGGTGCTTAACATCGTAACGCGAAAATGGAAAGAACAAGTACAGGAACAAGTAGTCGTAGGAAAGAACGGAGAATGTAAAAGTAATAACAAGATCCGCGATAGTTGAATTAGCTAGTGCCAGTGTACGTCGATTCTCCGTTCCACAGCTTCGATCGACTGGATCGCAGCGACTCGAGGAGAAAGGCCGGCACTCCGCGTCCTTTAGCGTCGTCTCTTTGGTGACGTTGCGCCGGCACCTCGACGACACGGCACAGCGCTGCACTGTAATTCCTTTTGCAGAAAGAAACCCGCTAAATCATGGACTAGATCGATCAAGGATCTTGACTACCAGATAGGCTGGTCCCAGTCGATGTATTTGATCCCCCAAAGCAACAGATCCAACGAGTTGTCGATCGTGGAACGGGAACTAGGAAACATGGCAAATTGCTAGTAACTATGCGCTAGACTTTCCGAGGTGCTGAGTATTTCCATACGGAAGATGGACGATGCCCGTACCATTGTGTCGGCTTAACACCCCAGTCCATCTTGATGAACGCCGCTGCCCTTTCGCCGATCATGATCGCCGGAGCGCCCGTGTTGCTAGACGTTACCTTTCGAATCGAAACACATTGCTCAGACTCCACGCAATATTCATCACGAGAGAGAGACAAAAGAGAAGAAACAAAAAGATAAATACTTGAGGCATGATGGACGTGTCGGCGACTCGCAACCCTTTAATACCATGTACTCTCAATAGCGGATCTACAACGGCCATCGGATCTGAGGCTGGACCCATTTTACAGGAGCCTGCCTGATGATTCTCTGGACCTGTCTCCTGGCGCACGGCGCATCTCCAGTAATCGTTGCTTAGGAACGGATACTGCGAGCAAGCAGATAGAGGTTGGTTACTAAGCGTCATATTATATTTCGCCATAGCGGTAGTGTTGCCGAACGACAAGGCTATCTGAATTCCCTCCAGGAGGATAGCCATGTCCAATGGATCGCTCAAATAATTTCCATGGATTATGGGTTTCGCGAGAGGATCGTTGGTAGCTAACCGAAGAGTTCCTGAAAGAGAAACAGACTCGTTTATGCAGAGCGCACAGTCTCGTACAACGTACATATATAGATTTACAATCCAGCGCAAGACACAGGAAATTGCAAGACGCGATAAAAATACCTTTGCTACGGGGATGAGTATTCGTCGGCGATATGCTTATGCTACGACGTCCACCGTCCATGAGGGCTCCTATCTCCCCTGTGGTGGCACACGATGCTTGATACCCACCGAAAAAGAACTGAAGATCAGGATGATCGGGGGTGGTGTAGCTCGAAGGTAGAATTCCCGTTAATTGGGATAAACCTGTGGACGCCATGGGCCCTTTTTGGAAAGAGACGTATTCCAAGGCTGCCGCCCAATTCAGGTCGAATTCGTTTGGTTGATTTATGGTCCAAGACAGTGTGTACGACACGTGATTGTGAAGATTCTCACCGACTCCTAAAAACATCGTATTTTGCTCGAAAAGTATCGACAACGTAACAGACGTTCGTAAATTACAAGGGCGATGTACGGCCGCTTACCTGGAAGATCTTTAACGACGTTCACGTTCACGGCGTCCAAATGCTCCTTTGGTCCAATTCCAGAGAGCAATAAGAGTTGAGGGGAGTTGACAGCTCCGCCAGAGACGATTATCTCACGCGAGGCTCTTGCAACGCGAAGTTCCCCATTCTGAAAATACGTACATAAAGGTAATCTGTATTTAAAGAGTCGTTGCCATTTAGTCGAGAACAACGGTTACGCGTTTGAAGTTATAAAAGTAAAAAAAGAATTGTGCAAACTAACGTGGGTCCACGAGCATCCATACGTGCTGATGATTATGGAAGTAGCGTAAGTCAAGGGACCAAAAATAAAAGACAGATTTTCGTTTGTTTTGTGCTGTATCGATATTTCTGTTTCTATATTATGGAAGAATTTTTGTCGAATAGCTGTGAAATGACCAACGATACGGAGATATACTTTCGTATCTATCCGTAGGAATTTCACGTTGATCTTGACAGTGGTGTAAGTGCGTGATTTTGAAAACTTGTGAGAGAAAGATAATTACATATGTTTGCATTGTGTCGTTAAATAAAGTTTCGGATATACGCAGAATATTCGTTTTGCAGAATATCAATGCACCCTGAAGCAGAATTTCATGTTTTAAACCTTTCACCGAAAAGGGGAAAGCCAAAATTATATTGTAATCCACGGTTACCTCAATTATGCGCAAGTGAAAGGCCAGTGACAAAAGAAAAATATAAAGGCATAATGGATCTACTACCCGATATGCCAGCGATTCATCGTGAATATTTCAGAGCCCTTAAAATGTCCAAAACAGACAATTTTGTTATTGAAGCAGACAATAATTCGTAATTAATTATACAAAATTACGATTTCTATAATAATAAAAATAACATATACTATAAATAAAGCTTATTTTTAGCTTTAAAGTTTATTTTTAGCTTGTACTTTTAATAATATTCGTTATTGTTAATATCGTGAATCATATTTTCGAATAAGTTTCTCATAAAATTGTAAAATGATATAAAATTGAAAAAGTTTAAAGATTTATTATAAGTGTTACCAGATACTGCTTTACGTAATGGAAAAATATCTTTTTAATTCGTTCGAACGTAGAAACGCAAATGAATAATAATTTATTACTTACATTTTCATAATCATCAGCGATATGTATTATCGAAAAGGAAACAAATGAACATCTTTCACCTGATAAATCGATACGTGTTATCGTTTCATAATTAATGACGCGTATGCAAAGGATATATGTATGTGCTATACACTAACTTTGTAGTATTGAACACCGACTGCCTTCCTGTTTTCGATAATAATCTTCGTGGCAGTGGCATTCAGAACGACCTGAAGGTTTCGTCTGGATCGAATTGGTTGAAGGAAAGCGGTCGAGCTGCTCTGTCGAACTCCGTTCTTGCTCATCGTTTGAGCGGTCGTGAACCCGATGATCTGATCACCGTTAATGTCCTCCGTCATCGGGTATCCTCTCTCGACCGCGGCTGCGAGGATGTCTTTAGAAATGTCGGGCCTCCAAGGAAACCTCTCGACGTTGAGCAATCCGTCGGTTGCATGGTATTTCCGTCCAACTCGATTGATCTCCGTGTTATTCTCCGAGCACATGAAATACGGCAAAACCTATCGCAGAGTGAAAGAAAAGTGTGTCGCGCTAAGTTTCCTGCGGGTTATTAGCGTGAATCAGACTGGCGGATTATTGGTAAATAGCTCTTGTTAACTACACGCGATATTATTTTCGCAACTATTTCTAGAAGTAAATCGGCGTCCGTGCGTGCACACGCCATCTGTTTAACTTAAATTTTATTTAACAGCGACCTTTTCGATCGGTAGTTTTTTTTTTCTTTAGACTTACCTCCTGCCAAGACCATCCCTCGTTGCCCATCGCAACCCAGTTGTTGTAATCCATGGCGTGACCTCGCGAATACATCATACCGTTGTGAACTGACGAGCCGCCGAGGTTCTTGCCTCGTGGCCAGCTACAAGATCCTCCCATCGAAAGACAGGCGTTCGCTTCGTTCACGGTTCGATACTGCCAATCGATCTCTGTGCCTGTTCGAACAAGACCAAACTAATTTTCTCCAACTCCTTCATCCGATTGATTCTCGTATAAACGGTGCAAAACGTGACAGCAAACTACCTAGAAACATAGCGACCATGCTGGGAATATCGGTACCAGGTGGTTCGTCTGGCCCAGCCTCGAGCAGCAAAACTTTCCATTCCGGTATATCACTGAGCCTCGATGCCACAACGGAACCGGCTGTCCCCCCTACGGATCAAACGCGAAAAAAAACAGGTAAAATCATTTATTAGACAGTTAGCAAGATCGTCATCTCGATCAAGACCGTACGAAACTCGCATCACACGGATGAAAGTGCTATGCCCGATCGAGTCTAAGGAGCATCGAGTATCCGTCTCGGTACACCAGTCGCGGGGAAAGTGGTTCGATAAGGCCTTGACCATGATACGCCAACAGGTAAAAGTAATTATACCGTGCGTGTACGTTTATGCTTCACGTACGGTGGTTCGGTAAGCGAAACGTGTTTCAATGCGTTGCTTACACGTGACGCGTGATTCTACATACGTAAACGCGTGCACGTCGATGTAACGGCAAAGTAAAAGAGCGAGCTAGAAGTGCAGGCAAAAAACCTGGATCAGTACTTTCATCTTAAAAAGGGAACGGCTAGTTTGAAGGAACGGCTAGTTTGTAGTGCTCATTTTTATAATAGTGCAGCTTTCGCGTATCGGTTCTCGGCGAAAAGAAGGCACGTTCGCCTCAACCAGAAAGCGTATTCGTATTTCTCTGTGATCACAAATCATTAATATAACTATTACGTCCAGATTATCCGAGATATCCTCTGAAACAGCAATATCGGTACATATAGATGGCGCGCGAGAACATCGTTATTCATATGCAAAGAAAGTATGTAAAATAATATTCGATATGAATATTTTTTTATAGAAGCGATAATGCTCGAGGAAACTCGACCATTCATATCGCATTCTTTATCTTAATTCGCGAAAAATATCGTCGCAACTGAGTAGGTAAATGCAGAAGGTGGAACAAATTGAAGCAATCGTACGTTCGCGCTATGTGATATATTATCAGAAAGAAAATAGCGTACATACCTTGACGAAAATGGAGAAACGAGAGAACTAGCGTAAATATATAGCTATTTACGGCAAATAACACGTAAATATTCTAGTTTTATCTTTGGCTACATCGAAACATGTGTATCGCAGCTCCGCTAGTCCCGCGTTGCGAGCGAGATATTTATGAGACGTAATTATGAGCCCACGCTTCGGAAGATTAATACGTCAAGCTTTGGTTGTTGCGGAATTATATCAAGCTCATCGTTGCTGTTCGAAGTAATTAACAGACTAACAACATGTTCATGGAGTTTAATATTAATTAACGATAGTACCCGCCCCAGGCTTTTCACAGATTCGATTTTTCACGTCGTGTCGTTTCGTGTAGATTTAATTATCGAATCAGAAGTTTGTACAATGGATAGCGTACGCTTTGAAGATCCTCTGAAACGCGTAATCGCTTGACGTTTCAGTCGATTGTTCGTTTCGTTTATGTAAATCGCGAATTCTTAGTTTGGAATTTATACGACAAAAGAAGATATTGACGGGAATGATTAACCGATTTCGTTCAATTAGTAATTTACGTCAAAACAATTTCCATATAATTTTCTTTTTCGTGAAATTCCGGCGTAATCACGATGTTGCACACGCCCAGAGTTATTACGACTAACGAATACCGAAGGAACGCAACCGCCACGCGCAATCCGATGAGCCAGGTTAACCGCGATAATTAGTTCCCTGTTTAATCAGCGCATCGTTGATTCCATCGATGAAATCGCAGAAGAGATAGCCGGTTATAGCTGCAGTATTCGATGCTTCTTCGAGAACGTTCTTCGATTGATTAGATCGATCGTGCTCAATAGCGCAGAAAATAAGTTGTTTCTATACTCGTTCGTTAATATTCTTGACCCGCGTACTCTGTCTACCTTTCTCGCTTAATCGAGAAAAGGTGAACGCACGTGTGTCTAAAAGATTCTTCGACGGTAAGAAACTGGACGATGGAAACGAACAGCTGGCAGACGGAGAGACAGAAACTTTGAGCGACTGGGTCGGCTGATTTTACAAACTGGCGACTAAATCGGCTATCGATCTCGCGGATTCGTCATCGTTCGGGAAAGAAGTAAACGTTGGAAAAAGAAGTTTCCTGTTCTTACGAGCCGAGATTGTTTTTCTCGTGTTCAGAGCCCAAGCTCTATGTCATTTTCCGCAAACTCCAGTGCTATAACGGCACGAGATCAGCAGGTGAAAACGGTTCTGCTTGGGCAAAAACGGCCGACTCGGTTGCATAACCGACACGGCGATCTATTACGCGCCGAGCCGCCGAAAGGAGTAGCTCGATCGAAAGCAACGCCCCGCACTCGGTTATTCTTCGATTTCCACGATTTCCCATGATTTCCTGGCAGCTTTATGTCTTCACGGCATCGGATGAACCGTACCGATCTAAGTTATGTCCGCGTAGGATCGTATTCCACATACACGTACAACATACTCCCGGTTCCTTTCCGCCGACTCGCTACCACAATACGCGAATCTTCCTACATGACCTAACGTTGGCCACGATGCAACGTTATTTACGTTCCAACGGCAACTTGGAGTCCATTCGCGTATAAAGAGAGCCGGGCTGCTTATTCCGCTCGTCGATTTGTATCTTTATAGCCCCTGCTCATTTCTCCCCGAAGCGACGGTATGGCTTATCCTTCTGTGATATCCCGCCACCATGCGGACGCTTTATCCGTTCGGTCAAGACGTTTCTATCTACCTTGTGTAAAGCCACGTCGTTGAATAAAAAGTCGCGCAACGTTCAAAGACGTTATTCCACGGATATTTGCGTGCAGCGACCATCGAGAGGCAAGTTCGATCGGCTTTTGAACGAAGCTGTACGACGAACAGGAATTTCACACTAATCTGCACGTAGCCGCGCATCGATGGCCAGGGGCAAAAAGGAACGTGAAAAATTGCGTATAATCGAGGAAAAGTGTCGCCGAGAAAATAACGTTTTCATCGCGCGATACGCTGAATATTCGGCGAGATTATGCAAATGCGGGCTCGGCCGACTATAAAATATTTTGCGGTACGCGACCTAGCGAAATGCATATTTTATCATCGTTGCCACCACCCGCGTGTATATCCGCAGACGAGTGTTCGTGATTCGTCCATTTCGTCATCGGCGATCGAACGTTGCCGCAACATCTTTCTAGTCTTAATCGCTACATCTTCGAAAACGATCGATATTCTACATATCCGATTTACGTAACGGAAATATCGCGGTTTACGCAGCTTGTTGCAGCGACAGCGCGAATCGGTAAAAACTTTCGTCGAGCCTTGTCTTCGAGCTTTCGATCACCTGTCTTCCTCGAGACAGTCCATCTACCAAATTATAAATACGTATAACTGCAGCCGCAAACGAAATCGATCGGTTGTTTCGTCATTGTCAATGGTATAAGATCGCAGTAACGCCGAGCACAGACGATGGACGTGAGAGACGGCGTGGCGCGTCCAAGAGATCGACGATGGCGTACGAAATCAAACTATTAACACGCTAATCGCACTAGTTCATCGAACGAATAACAGTTCGTATTAATATCGCATCTAAACGATCGACGATCTCGAGCCATCGAATCGAATTTTCGGCGTTGCTTCGTTCGCGATAATCGACGAATTACGATCGAACCAGCACTACTGCAGCGCTCGAATTCCCGATAATTTTGTTTGACCTCCACGCGTATGCCCGTTTGCCGAGATTGAAAATGTTTCTCCGATCCAATGTACCGACGCGATACAGTTCGATCGTTTCTCCAGTCCTGCACGTTCTAAAATATGCATAGGAAGAACGATGTATTCGTTTAATGCAGCCTCTAAGCGCATTTGCTTTAAATATAATTATGTGGGTTTTCACGCTCGTTTTGCTGTTTCGGACGTACGAGCTAAGCCAATTTTTTCATTGCTCTCTTTCGATGCTATCGATAAGCTATCGCAACATCAGTTTTTCGTTTCCGCGAATTCCACACGAGCCGTGAGCTGAATTGCACAATTAGGAAACAAACAATACAAATAAGTGATCAATCGTTGTTTACTATTGAACATCGTTTTGCTTGATCACATGGCTACGTAGATAAGCATTTAGAGTTAAAAAAAGACCATGCTATCGGATAAGATAATGATGGTAATTATGCTCGACGATATCCAATAATCGTAAATACATGTCAAGGTTCGACTTTCCGAGTAGGAAGGAGATATTTTCCTTTTTTAACCGATTCCGTCAGATCGACTGCGAGAGAAGAAAAAGGAAGACTTAAATTTCGATTCGTCTCGCGATCCACGTTGCGCGTGTTTAAACGTTTGGGCCAAGAAACGTAATCGGCGAAGGAGAAACAAAGAGAATTATTTCGGAGCGTCAAACCGACGGAACGATGCAATGGTAACCGCGAACTAGCGCCACGGATTTACGCGACCGTTTTGCCAACCGCCTCGTGAAATATCCAATTACAGCTTCTTTTTTCCTCTCACCGCAAAGCTCAACCTGCTCCTCTATCTTCCTTAGCCTGTTAAACATACCAAGACAAGTTACACAGTCATTTGTTTTGCTCCAAATGAGTTAACTTGTCGCCAAAGTTTACTAATTACAGCTGTTTAGAAAACGTTAAAACACTGTTTGTTTCTTGCTACCGCTTCGCTCACTTTTATTACTCTTCGCGATACTTTCCTACTTTGATTTTTACATTTCCTGGATTATATATATATATATATATATATATATATATATATATATATATATATATATATATATATATATATATATATATATATATATATATATATATATATATATATATATATATATATATATATATATATATATATATATATATATATATATATATATATATATATATATATATATATATATATATATATATATATATATATATATATATATATATATATATATATATATATATATATATATATATATATATATATATATATATATATATATATATATATATATATATATATATATATATATATATATATATATATATATATATATATATATATATATATATATATATATATATATATATATATATATATATATATATATATATATATATATATATATATATATATATATATATATATATATATATATATATATATATATATATATATATATATATATATATATATATATATATATATATATACCTCTGGTTGTATCTTCTTTTCAACGGTATAATACCTCGCTGTAAAAAAGATTAATCAAACTTTGTTATTTTCTACCAAGCTTCTGTTTACTCCGACCGGTTTTACAACGTACGACGTACCCAAGATATTCTTTAAACCCATAATACCCAACTTTGCGTTGAGTCGGGGAAATTGTTTCGTTCGCTTATAAATATACCTAGAACCATATCGTTGCGTTTCTTTCGAATTAAATTGAATCGTTCGTGAATAGACTATTGACCTAATTTCGATTCATCCTATAAGAAACGGTTCCGATACGAATCAATTTGAAACAAATATAATACATCTCGCATAACAGGATTCAAAGGCATTTGCATTCGATGGGAAAAGCTTTCTTCGTTAACCGTTCTCTTTTTGTCTGTCAGAAACAGGAAATGTTAAAATTTATTTAACTTGCGTCGAATTTCTTTTGGTCGTAGCCATATCGATTGCTGACTATTTATTTATTTTGATTTATGTTCGTACATCGGCCAAATTGTCTCGAATGTTAATTAAAGACGTAAAAAGAAACTAATAAAGATTAGCGAATGATTGTTGAGTGAACGCGCACGTGTACAAATATACGAATTAATGCCTAGCATTCTTTATTCGAGGTTGCATACAACAGAGAAACAACACGTACTGGTCGCGCTTGCTCAGACAAGCCGGCCGAACGGATTACTTTCCAATTGTAATCTTAATCGGGACACATCAGGCAGATTCAAATGGGACGAGTTGCGATTAAATGACATACGCTTGCTCGAGTTGTCCTACGATTCGCAAAGCGAATAATCAATCGCGTGCATAGGAAAGGATAGAGAGATTGTCGCGAATTTTGTCGAGAACGTCGAACGTCCAGTGAAACGCTGGCGATACAACGGATTTCCACAACCCTGTGATAGTCGGTGAACGCTTTATGAAAATTTCATTTCTTCTATGGAGAATATCGAGTAACGAGTTTAATTAAACGCGTTTGGACACGGCCGATTAGTTCGTGTTTGCTAGAATAAAAGTTTCCCCTTCGTTAATCTATTACGATATTAGGCTGTTTGCATCTAAACGATGAGAAAGTGGTCGTTAGTAAATAATCGAGTACAAACACAATCGCGATGTAAATCATTCAGCGAAAGCCACTTGCTTTCGTTACAGTACTTTGAGTGGAATGTGTGAAAATTTTAGTGCCGGCTCCACTGAAATTATCGAGCATATTGTAGAACGACGTGCACGATCGTCGAGTTATCGATTATACTCACCGCCGATGACGATAAAATCGTAGTAGTATTCGGCTGGATCGATAGGTCTGACTCGTTCGCAGAGATGAGAGATTTCATCTTTGGCGCGGACGAATGTGTCCAGAAGGGTCATGAATGTCAGAAACTGAGATCCTGGACAGGTCTGCGCGAGGCTTGGTCCGAGATATGGTGCCGGACAGTCCACCGAGACTGACACGTTGTACGACATTCTACGAAGAACGAAACAGAGTATTGTACGCGTAGTTGGAGTAAAAGAAACGATCGATAACCGGTGAACGATTTAATTGAATCGATCGGGATCGGAAGCCCTACCGCGTTACGCGACGATTCTCCAAGGGAAAAGCGAAACGGAATCGAGCGAACCGACCAACTAGCGAATAGATGGTAGTAGAGCAGAGTGCTGCGGCGAAAGATTCGTTAATGACTCGTGAATGTTCGCGTTGAGAGATCGATTTGCTCACGGTGGCTGATCGCTGGTAGGCGTTTCGCGTGCGCTCAGGTATTCGTGTCTCGACGAGACTCCGGTTTTTGTCGATCCGAGTCAGGGACGCACCGCTGAAATCAACTCGATCGCGTGTTTCAAACTCGCGTCGACTTTCGCGCGGAAACACACGGGGGAATAGTCCCGTATACGTTTGATACCGTTTACATAATCGCGCGGGAAAATTAAGTATATTAAAAAATTGGATGGAAATAAATATTTGCATTAATTAGCGAGACGGAATTAATGCAGACATAACAAACCGAGCTGCGTTAATTAATTTAGCTCTAATTAACCCGGCTGAATTTCCAACGTGTACCAATGGAATTAATAGCTAAAGAAATAAAGCAGAAAAAATATGCGCGAAAACGATTGTTATTAAAATGTACTTTCCCAACACTGTGTAAGACACAATGATTATTCTAACATCCAGTTATTTCGCGAAAGCTATTGGGCGACAGTAACCGCGATTTAGTAATATTTCATTGTTTATATTTCCCGCGAAACCGCGCACCACGGGAATCGGACGAGAACAGCTTCGCGAGAATCTTTTATCGCGCTGCTCTTCGTCGGTCCCGAACAACGACAACGAACGAACGATACTCTATCATCGGCAATTGTCTTTGTGCCAATTATCCAACAATCGCTTCCAATTTTGCTTCTCTCGTAAGTTTCGTAACTTGCCGTATTATCGATCATGTTTGTCGTTATACCTTAAATCGTAAATGAGGAATAGATCGAGGTATGCACCGTGCGATTGGCTGGATCGCTACACACAATTTCGGTTTGATAAGTATAACTACACGAGATACGCGTGACACGATGGAAGGTCGTACGTGCCCCTCGGTCTCGTAGCTGCATGCGAGCAAAATGTAACTGTAATACCTCTCACCGTAGAACGTCTCTTTATAATTCATCTCCCACCCCGTCGTAGTTGTTTTCCCCGGCACGGCAAAGGCGCACGCGAATTGCCTCCTACGTAGGAAAATCTCCGTGATTTTTTTCGATGGGTTGATTTTCTGATTCAACGCTTAACGAAGGTCAAGATCATCATCGTCGTCTTCTTTGCCGCCGCTACCGCGTACTTCCCACGACACGTGATGTAGCAAGTTGCACGAGAGGATTCTTATCGATACACGGAGGACGATTATCGCGCGTGTCAATCTTCCTTGTTCGTTTGGTTCGTCCCGTAACCGCAATCGTTTAATGACGTTCGGCTAATTGTGGCACCTTTGATCTTTTACGTTGGAAAAGAATGGTTTAATCGGTACTTCTAAACGAGGCGCGTAGTCGAGCAGGTATATGCTAACCTTTGTACCGTACGAGTTTTTACAATTATCTACACTTTGACTATCTGTTTAATTGCTCACTGTCATTTCAAAGTCTAGCTGACGTAGTTTTGCAAAACAAACTGGTCGAATGGCTAGCCTACCGAAGCTTGTTGGTGGAAACTCTATTCTAAACAGCGTTTGTTTCGTTTGAGCCACGGTTTTTATTTTTCCGCAGTCAGTTTTCGCGAGAAGCATGGCTCTACAAAGCGAGATGCGCACGGGTCTCGCCGTTGTCGTAACGCGGTCGGTTAACCCGTTGAAACGATTCGATGTCCGCAATGAAATTATTAACGGGTCGAACATTGTCCACGCAAACGGCAACCTGTGCTCGTTCACCATGTTAATAAACCGTGAATCGCTGGTTATTTCGCAGCAAGCGCGGCTAGAATATAATAATGTGACAACGCACACGTACGAACCGATAATAGCGTTCCACTTAGCCACCGGATTCGTCGGTCGCAGGTACACGACACCGAATACGCATTTTCGTGTGCCTATACTCCACGCTTTACTGACTCTTCTCCTGAAAATTCTCTCTTTCTCTCTCTCTCTATCCGTTACCCACCGCGTAACACCGATCGAGATCATTGCCAGCCGATTTATTCCAGACTAGGGTTCGATTTTGTCCGATCGTCGATGCGTCACGAACGTCGACCAACGTTCCAAATCGAAGATGCTTGTATCGCCATGACAAGGCCCATCATCCACGTTTTTTCATTAAGATTTCTTACTGTAATTTTCATTTCTTCCTGCGTTCGCGAAACGAATCGATCGATTTAGCGACGTATCGCGTGTATCGTTGGAAATTTTCTCGGTGAAGTCTCGGATCGGCGGTCGCTAATTACGCGGTTAGCCGAATCCGTAGACTGCACGCACGAACGCTCGAACGACACCATTCACCGGCGGCAATCTGCAAACGGATTTGCACGCTGACGAAGCGAAGAATCCTCGGACCCGTCGTGGATCCGTGAATCCGCATTGTTCGGACGCACGTTGCGTACAGTTGGTTGAGCAAAAATCATATTTCGCGGGAAACTCGCTGCATCGCCGGACAATGGGTCTTCCGGCTTTTTTCCGGTTGTCGCGACTACCGTGAACCAACCGACGTGACACAACCAACGTCTCCAATAAATTTTGTCTTATGGATTTTTCGGTGAATCGAAATGCGGCCAATGGCGTCGAGCAGAAACAACCGAAATGTAATTCGTGTCGGTATTCGTTCCTGTAAATTGAAATAGCGCGCAACAAGATCGCATTGTCGAGAAAAAGAGAAATCGCGTGAGTTTATTATTAACGTTGTAACTATCTTCGCGACGAATTTACAATTTTCCGGTTATTCGTTACGCGCTTCCATAGTCGTTGAAACGCTTTTCTTCGTTCGCACCTACAGCTTCATACATATCATCTTTTCAGTGCGAACGCGAGCTACGTTTCTTTCTACGGTCATCTCTTAAGTGGTTCGCTTGGACTCGATTTCTTGCTGCGGATCATCGGGACGAAAACGTCGCGTCGTGTCTCCTGGAGGTAACGTTGTCCCATAAAACAACTAAGCTTTTGCGGCAGCAGAAGCAGAAAAATCGTTGCCAAGTTGCCAACTATTAATACGTTCATTAATCTTTCGTTCCGAGGGGACACGACGAATGTGCCGGTTTCCTAGCAACTGGTATCTCTCTTTCATTTTTGCAGCATACGCGGATCTTTACGAGTATTTTACTCGCTGACGATTTTCGATGACCGTTTCTCCGTGCTGGCTGTTCGATGACGAACGTATTTACGCAACGTATTCCCGTCTTGTCAAACAGGAATACGCTTCCCATTGTGTTCTTTCTCCGGATTGCTTGTTCGACAAACAGCGGGAATCCGTTCACAGGAATCGATACCGTATGGTTTTGCCTTTCCATTCCAACGATAATCATCGTTCCTGTCGAATATCCTCGATGACGCATCGATGCGTCTTGTTTCGACGAACCAATGTTTCACGATCTAACGATTAACTAATTAATCGCGACGGTAAGTGCTGTAAATTTTACGGACGACCAAACGTAACGCATCGCATCCAGTTAGCAGAATTACAACCGTTTCTCGTTCCTTCGCCTTTTAGCACACTCGAACGCATCTACCGATTCATTCGATCGCATTTATCGATCCGTCTCTTTGATTATTGCCTGGTCGGGCTCGTTAATAGAAAATTACAAGGCGACGCAACTACGCGTTAAACCCTTTCGATATCAGCTTCGAAGATCAAACGCGATACGCGATCGCTGATTATACTGTCTCCTCGGTATCGTCGCCGTTAACGAGATACATCGGTAAACATTTTGCGTTTTCCGAAACGAAGAATATTTCGAACCGATAGTCAGCAGCTCGATCGTCGATGATCTGGCGTATCTCTGACAGCGCGCGTATACCATTGTTCGCGAGTATAATTGAAACTGGTCGTTTAGCGCACCTTCGCTTCATCGTTAAATATGCAAATGACTGTGTAAGATCCGATGCAGCGTGATGCGACAACGCGTGTTTCTTTCGTACGTTTCGCTTTGTCCGCGAACGGTGAACGTTCGAGCAACACGTTTTGCACGTGGTACATTTCCCAGAGAACCAGCGAACGAACGAAACTGCGAAGACTTTTGAAAATCAAATTTACAGATGCTCGACGAGACTCGGCGAAAATGAGAGTTAATAGACAGACGAATCCGAAAACAGCTTGATTCGAGAGTATTTGAAGGGAAATTTGATGAATCTGTTGGCTGCTTTTGATTTTTGAAGCGCGATCGTTTCGCTTTGCGCGACGGTTCGTAGAACCGTTTCGCCTGCCAACGACAACGACAGCAACGAAGCAGCAGAGAACGGCTGCTAGTTATATCCATGAACAGGTGTAGGTGGTATGAAGCGCGAATATACGCGTCTCATCCGTATTTTACACTACGCTCGTCCGCTTTAGTGGAGCACGTTACGAGCATTAAGGTGAGACGGTTGACGCAGCGCGGCTACTACAAATAGCCCCCGATTTTTTCCTACCGAATATAACATGGCGCGTGCGATGCACCGGTAATGTTCGCTAACTTTTATACGCATGCTCGGTTTTAGTGTCGACCCCATCGCAGAAAATGGCGATGACATCATATAAAAACTCGCAGAACCGCGAATCTACGAGTTCGACGTTACGATCGCATCTCGTTCGCGGATAATCCGTCATCTACGAGGTAAATTACGCTTTCAGCTATTCCCTTTTACACGGGAATTACGTAAATCGAATACTCGATGTCTGTCTCTACTAATATTATTTCATTACCTAATGGTACGTTAAATAAATTGCTCGATCGATAATTATTGTCTTCGCTACGTGAATATACGGAATTTCAGAATTACGATGGCATCACTTCGTGACGATGAGTATTTTCTGTTTTTTCTTTTTTTTTCCTCTCTCTCTCTCTCTCTCTCTCTCTCTCTCTCTCTCTCTCTCTCGTTTTAGTAATCACGTAAGCGGGCGAGAAGTAGATGATACGTTCGAATAGTAGACAGCCCCTCGTCTCGGCGACATTTTTCTTCAAAATGATACGCGGTACACGAGAAGCCTTCCTAACGGACGTAAAGGGATTCGCTGTCGTTAAGCAAAGACAATAGACTTTTCTCTCGCTCATGATTGAGTAAACTAAGGAACTGTAATTTTCACATTCTCGGATATATTAACCGCGCTCCGTTTATCTTTCCGCCGACTTGGTTGGGCCGCGATAATGGATGGAGAAAGAAGCTTTGCGGAATTACGAGAATCCATTTTCGGTGGACGGAGAAGGAGTAGCTACGACAGAAGGAAGAGAAAATTTGCGGCGAATACACACAGAGGCAGATACTAAACGTCGACGAACCAGACCTTTCGCGATCCGAGGATCGGTCAAAACTAAAGGGTCAAAAAGTTTCGCATGCGCCGTTAACGCTTTCATCGCCGCGAGCCTGTGGTATTTGTTTTGTACAACTTTTGTTGCTTCGGGGTAGCTGTGACGCTCAACTGGAAGCGAGAGAACGGCGAGAGGAGGATTTCATAAGGGCAACGCACCGACGACGTGTCGCCTCTTTCGCAGTTTTTAATTTTGCCGCATCGATGGCGTGAAATTTATCCCTCGAGGATGATCGTAACCTCGGCAACAACGAAACTCCTTCCAAACCGTGTTTTAACAACTTTAAAATTTGATTTCGTACTGCGAACGAGATGACTTTGATCGCTAATACTGGTTTGCGTGTTCGATGAAGACACGGTGCGTTTGCGAGGACTTTGAGCGACGATAGAATCGATAGCGAATCGATGCTATTCGCGCAACAGCGTGAATATATGATGAATACAATTCGGAGAAAGGTCAATTTACACGGTGAAGACTGACGTACACGCAGGCCAGAGATTGCAGTAGCTAGAACATGGAGTAGCTAAGTTGGAAGTTCGATCTTACGATTGGCAAACTGCAACATTCGTCGAGCCTGTCGTTCCATGTTTCATCCTTCTTTAGCCGCGTTCGAGCGAGTTTGAGAGCTTTGCCTGAGCCGAGCTTAAATAAGCAAACTGTCGCGTAGGAAAGCTGGAGTGGCGTTTCACCGCTTTCTCTTGTCTATGCTGTAAAACTTTTTGCCAGCTGAATTCTCTATCAGCCTAAACCTAACCCTGTGGAATCGCGGGCAACGCTGCATTCGCTTCCTGCTACTGCGGTTCCCGGAACGTTTCGCTTATTTCGCTTATTTTCCACTGAAATAAAGCTCGCCAACTTGCTTTGCCGCGTCTGTTGATCTTCCGACTCTACGATTCCTGAAATATCATCCATCCTCCTACGCGTATCTACCGTCTACCGTAAACATTTAATAATTTTCTTCGAGCAAGTTTGAGACGTCGCCACGAGCGTGCGATTCAACCGAACCACCGTCAGCGTCGTTTGCTAAAATAAACTTGAGGTAGATGGCGAACTACCGGAACGTTTCCCTTCGGATCAGCAGGAATGATTATCGTGGCTAAGTTGATAACTCGACGGTACCTTCGGTTAAACGACGCGAGTGTAACCGAGAGAGAGGAGATTAATGATCGATTATCGGTGATCGGAAAAATGGCGAGAGATTCGCGGAAAAATCTTAATTCAATAACTTCATGAGGCCCGAGGGGTCGTGGTAGAGCTCTTGGGCGACATCGTTCGGCCATTGTGGTAGATGTGCTTCCGCGGAACCGGAAACTCGACCCCTGCGGTAAGATTTGTACGGTACTTCAGCCTGGTCTTCGGCTCTAAGTGTACTTCCTTGTATACCGTGGGGCTAAGCTGACGGCATCAAGTCGTTCTGTACGCTCGTGCAAATACTCTTCCAGCTATCCGACGAACCTTGGTCGAATTATTTTACCAGGTGGTATGATTTCAAATATTCAACGATAATTGCTGTTCCAACGATAAGAACACGTCGTATCTAGTAAATTTGGTTAGAGTCCATTACGACGACAATAGTCATCATTCTACGATGCTTTGGTTTTAACGACTTGTCGAATAACGATACGTTGTTCTTTATAGTCTTTCAAACGGAATAACGAGTCATTTTCTATATACGCAGCAACGAAAACGAAGTAAACGAAAATCGATCGGAGAATATTTGTCAAAATTCTTATGCAACCGAACTGCAACGTACATCAGCCATCTACAACGTGACGTTTTGCCTGAATGTTTGAACATCTTGCAAACACATTTATATGTGTATATATATATACACAAGCGTCTATTATTAATTGCAACCTCGTGTTCTATGTAACGTTAAACAAGAGACAGAATCAAATATGTATGTATGTATCAAATATGTAAATATGTATAGAACCATCGGTTTTGCGCCTGAAATTCGAAATTAGTTGTTTCACCAACACAAAACATCGCGCATACCGAGAAGTCTGAAGTCTGCTAATTGAATAAAAATGGCAATAACGCGAAGGGTTTGATCTATCCACGATCGGAGAGAATTCCAAAGCAAAAGTTTATCGTGGCTCGAGTCGGAATTTCGCTAAAGTTTAGTTACGCGTATTGAAATCGAATCGATTTATTTAACCCGCATTGCTGGTTCGGTCAGTGTTATCGCATCGATTCTGCGGAGGAATCGCGTTAAAGCAACGGCCGTGATACTTAAGCTCTTGCCGCTCGCTAAGCCCCTTTTGTTAGGGATTACGGACTCGTTAAACGGCCCGGCCGGCCTCTACGTTCTGTGCAAAGTATCGCGCCGTTCGAAATACCTCGAATTATTCAACGTTGGTCAGTGGCCGGTCAGCGGTAACAAACAAAGCTGTATAATTAGTAGTACATTCGCGCGTACGCGCGTCCCTCCACGTTATACTTCTCCGACGGTGAAACTGCTGACAAGGGATGCGTATAAACGATAACGGAATATTCAAAGGATACTCGGTCCTTATCGCACTTACATAGAGTGAGTTCAATGCTGGAAGCGACGAACCAGCGTACGATTGTGAGTCCACGGTACGACACAGACATTTACACTCGGTCGTACGACGATGGTACGTATTTCGCGAGTTACACAGCGGTCGTAATGAGCTCGCAACGCTGACACACATAGATATCGCGTTTGTTAGAAGTACGTACGAACGAAAAGGTCTCTTGGAGAATGTTTTTCTGTGAGCGCGTCTCGCACGATGCTCGATTGAGAAACGCATGGATAATAAGCGAGGAGAGAAAATTGACAAAGTTCGATCAGGTTTGAAACAAACAGAAGAGGGAAGATTCTGAAAGCGCGGAATCGCGCAAAACCGTTTCAACGAGAAAAGAAGAAACGTCGGGTGTCCTCTTTAACGTAGGTTAACGAACATAAGACGCGGCTTTCCTTATCTCGGGTCCAGATCTGAAAAGTAGGAAAGTGCAGTTGGAGGATAAAAGTTATGGCTCTGTGGAGACTTTTTCGTGGATTTCCGGGATCAACGAGGCGCCATCCGCAGAACGTTCACTGGCTCCGATCTCTTTAAGCTCCGACGAGAATCGGCTCGCAAGAAGTCCTCTAACTACCATTCTTCCGAGCTAAGCCAAATCAGATAGCGCGTTTTCGATGGAAACATCGTTGTCGGTTAACGATCGTGGCGCGATCGAAAAATTGCACGATGTTCGCCCGAATTTTGCATTGTTCGTCATTTTTAAAGGGATAAATCGATTATCGTGTCGCGAAGGCGTTATTGCAAAATGTCGTGGTTCGTCGGACGCTTTCAATTTACATAGGCCAACGACAATCGTTCGCCGAATAAATGGGAAAACAGTAGGCCGTTGTTCGACTATCATTTCCGTTTGAGCTGAACGTGAAACGCGACTAAACCCAAAGGTACGAGAACGGGGTTCGATCGAACGGTACCGGCGCGGCCCGTAATTAACGTTCGAGTGACTGTTGCCTCGTTTCCACGGAGTTTCCACGGACTTTCGTCTCGATTTTTGACCCGTGCGTGGTAAAACGTAGGACGTAGTCGATTCGCAAGCCGCTTCGCAAAGTACTACTAGCAAAGATTACGCTGCTTGTAGCGATCGAGACGATCGATGCTAAGAGAAATAGTCGCTCGATCTTTGACACACCCGATTTCTTCTCCGTTTCCAAAACGGGCAGATCAGACGACATTTTCGTATTTTAACTCGCCTCTTATTTTGGTAGATCTGAAACGAACGAAGGGTCCGCGTTTAATCGATGCGACTTCCACTTAGAAGATCCGCCAAGCTTCACGAACGACAAGTGTCCTTGGCGGAGAGCATTTCTAGGTAGTCTAACCTTTCCTACTCTTTCCATGAAGCAAGAATGGTCCCCTGTACGGTGTCGTTGCAGAGAGAAGTTGGACTTGCAACGGGTCAAAATACGCCGTTTCTACGGCGTTCGTAGCACGCGGCGCAGCACGAAACACGAAAGTGTTGATGACTGAAAAGCGCGGTATGCACTTTGTGCTTACTTGGTTACGTCTGCTTTTAGCCTTCATGTTTGCCTTTAAAGCTGTCGAAAATTTACGGCACCTTGGGCTGCGCGCGCGCTCTTTAACAAGGATTTGCGTTTATTACGAAATTCCTCGGCTCTGCGGTTATACACGCTCGTACGAGAGCGGAAGCGAGAAAAAATTTGAAAATGAACCAATTAGAGCGTAAAACACGGAAAAGCTCGGCGACGCACGATCGAGCTCTCGGCGAAGCGACGGAAATACCGGAATAGGAAGTACATAGGGCAGGAACCGTATACGTTTCTTCGATCTACTACTCGCGTTACATCGAAAAGCGCGAATCCTGTCAGAAATAGGTAAACAAATAATTAGACGGACGTGTAGGTTGTGATACGTGATGCGAAAGCGGCTGTTCGAAAGAGCTACTCTGCAAGGAGAGAATTCGACGAGAAATTGATCGAACTCGCAGGTTTTTTTATACGACAAACGAAATAAAACTAAAGTTTTCTAGCACGTCTTCGCAAAGTAGACCTGCCGAAACTTTTCTCCGAAGAAAATCTCGCGAAAAAGAATGATGCTGGTCGGAAAGAGGGGAAAGCTAAACCGAATTAGACTACTAGAGCAGAACGGACTAGGGCATCGAAAAAATGACGAACACCACTCGCTTTGTTCGTTCGTGTTCGCTTTCACGTTTCACGAGTAAGTGACTTTCTTTCCATAAGTTTCGTACTCGAACGCAGTTGGTCTATTCCCCTTTCGCCCCTACTATTTTCATAGTTAGTTTACCTCTCGCAAAATCGGACTTGTCCGAAAATCTCTGCTTAATTACGAATACTACGGCATTCGAATACATAAAGAGTAATTAGAATGTTCCTGTCTCCTTTTAGAATTCTGCAGTTTATCCGCCACCTCGCGATCGCTCTTGCTTTCCCGTTTCCAGCTTTTTCCGTACGCTCTTTCATTCGCTCCTCCGCTTCGTTGCCATTTTCCCAAGACCACCTCCATTTAAATAAATTCCGTTTGCGTCCGAACTCGTTACCGAGTTCGACTATGGACAAGTTACAAATTAGCAGGTACCGTTGATTCTTGGTTCTGTAAAAAATTCAACTTGCAGCCGGAGGTTTCAATGAAATTGAAAAAGATCGTGGAGCGAGGCACCGGTTGAAGATGGCAAAAGGGAAATACCGCTAACAATGCAATCTATTTCTATGAAAGCGAATCGCAAAGATCGCCTCTCTTAATGAGTTCCGCATAAGGATTAAAAACAATAGAGTTATTGTCGCCGTGAGACGCGGATCGTCGAAACGCGCTGCAGCTCCCGTTGATCGAACATCGAAGAAACGAAGGAAGATCTGATATTCATCGAGAAGAATAATCGCGCGACGTCGAGTAGCTTTGATATTTGACTTCCCACAGATATTCCCGACACGATGTTTGGAAATATTTGATCGTTCACTCGAAGCAGGAAGTCAGGGCGAGATCATTCTTGACATCGTCGCTTTCTGAGGAAATCGGGAAAAATCAGAAAGCGGGAAACGGTATCTCGCTTGTAACCTGGGAAAGCTAATTAATCAGATTCGTCGTCCAAGCGAAGTCGTGGATACGCTGATTTGAACGAAAAGCAGAATCGACTGTTCCGCATTCCGTTAAACCAGCGTGTTCGGAGTAAAAACCGGCTGAAAAAATGCGGTAAATGAGACGGCTCGCCAACCTTCGGTTAAAAGGCACGGGCGATATCGTCGCATTTGGCTCCTTTACCAGCGTATTTCCTAGTTGGTGTTTTTTGCCTGGACTCTTCCCCTTGGGGAGCTCCCGTTCCGCCATTCCGACAAACAATTTTCCCTTCGACCATACCACCTCTGCGCCGTTTTGCATTGCTTTCTTTTTCCAATACAGCGCGCACGTAGTCTCACTTTCTCGCTCTCTGGCTCGATTCAAAGTCCATGGACAAAACGGTTACTGGAACCGTACTTGTTGAGCCGCTTAATGGGTCTCAGAGCATCGTGAAAGTTGCTCCTGCAATTTTTCACTCTGCTAAGTCTCCGAAACTCCATTCGATTTCAGACTGCTCGACTTGTTCGAAGTTTGTCGCGTCGGAGCTCGCCGCTCTCCTTTCGACCTCCGCTCTCCGCTGCCAACCCTTGCTTTCGCTATGCGTCCCATTTCCCTGCTTTCTCCTCCCTTACCTCCTGACTTCCTTTTGTCCCTCTACGCTTTACGGCTATGTATATACTCGTTTGGCGCGCATTTCCATCCCATCGCGTCGAGTCGCATCTCCGCGAAGGATACTCCGCGACGCTCGAGCGCGCTCTCGAGGTGCGCTCTCTAGACGCGGATCTTCGATAAAAGGGAATTCACGCAACGCGCGATAGATCCACGGGGAATGCGTCGAGAAATTGCACTCTCTCGCATTTAATTTCAGCTCGTGTTTCTATACACGTCCGTGACGAAAGCACGTTTATTAAGGTTCCAAGCGTACGCACATTTACAGGCGACGGTGTGCGCGAAATCAGGGAACATCTCTTTTATTTGGCGTGGCAATGGCGGGGATCTCTAAATACGAATAACTCAGCAACCAGGAGGGAAAGGAAAGGGTGGCGGGAGGCCGACTGTGCGATTATCTCGTGAAATTGCCTTTCTCCATATTTGCATCCATCGCTTTGATCAAGTTGATTCTATCATTGATATTTTATGTAAATATCGGCCGCAGAAGCTGGTACTCGTAGAAAACTACGAAACTCTGGCGAAGTTGCCACGCGGTCGCACGTGGTGCGATGTCTAGCGAAATTATTCCACCGACCAGATTACGCGAATTTAAAAGAGGATATGTAACGTCGTTGTCGTGGTCACAGCTGCCTAGCCATCGCATTATCGTTGTTCTCGCAATAAAGCGACATTTTACTCTCTTAAATTCGTCTCGCTGCATCTTGCCCGTGATTCGATGGCTATCGTGGTAAAGCTGAAACAGCCGCCGCGGAATTCATAGTATCAACCGATGTCTCTAGACGACGCTTTAACTTAGGACGTCGCTAGATACACGGCGAATTTCGTTACGCCTCTCGGTGTCGCGGTTAAACGCGATCCAGCGAATGAACAGGTTGCGTTAGCGAAGAGTAATCCGCTCGGAGTCGTATAGTGCAAAAGTGTAGCAAATCCGAGTAGAGCTGATGGACGATGCAACGTCGAGCGCGATGCTCGGAGTCCGAGTTGTTAATTTCGCTGGATAACTTCCCGGCAAATATTATCGTCACTGATTCGCCGGTAAAACGCGCGTCTATCAGAGACGCAGCGGTCTGGTACCGAGCGACGTATCGAATTCGCCGCTAATGAAGCTTGCAGCGTCGTATCCCGTGCACCGATGGCTTTTGAATTTGGTCGGACCTCTAATCGAAGAGGAGGGAACCGGCGCGACCGTTTCGTTTACGCGATGGAGATTCGAGGCAGCAGGCAACTGGCTCCCACGGTACGCGCCCTACAAAAACCGACTACCGCGAGTCAGCTCTGATACCGACCAGCAGCGAACATGTTGAAAGCATTAGGAAGTTTCTTGTTACTCTGCCGGCTAGGAATTAGAGGCAATCATTCTCGGCTTAACCGATGCGCGATTCAAACGGTTTTGCCCTGTCCTTTAGCCCACTCTCTCATTTCGCCGAATTAACCGCGCTAATAAGGCCGACATGCTAAAGTCACGTTTATCGAACCGGGTGCGGAAACCCGAAATCAAGAATCGAACCATCCACCGACGCGTTCGATTCTTCGTCTTGGCGGCGTATTTCGACGGTCGTTTGGGTCGATCGAGAATTCGCTGGCAAGCAAAACACGACGTCGCTGGAGGACAGAAATGGCGATAAGGAATGACAAATAGAGCCATGGTACGTGTTGATAGTATGTATATAAATATTCAAAGGCAACGAGCGGTGTTTCCACGGCAGCGGTGTTAATGACTGAAGTCGGTTCGATAAACGGAGCGTCTCGGTCGTCGCGAATTATTCGAACACGCGTGACACAATGGATGTGGGTGTAGGCGGTGAACGGGAACGAGCACTCGCGCACGTGTAACGTAACATTGCGGCAATGATGAGGTAACGAGAAAGATGGTGGAACGAACGAGCCGGAAATAAAGGCCGGACGTTACAGGTCGTCACTGAGGCAGATTATTACGAGACGGATCGAGCGACACGGAACAAAAACAGTCTTGGTAACTGTGTCTGGAAATGTGAAAGGCCTCTTCATTTGATCGTAAAATGCGCACCAAGATGTCTAGGTAGCGTCGAAAGGAAATTGATTATTTTGTTTCCGAAAGCGATCGTAGATAAATTTAGAATGACCGGAAGCGTTTGTATTCTCCTGCAAACTGCAGTCTTTTCTTTCGATTAGAGAAAGGTCTACAGAGCTTTGGGATATTACGCGAATTTTTTTGTCTCTAGGAGATCCATTAATTTTTACGAGCACGTAGCCACGTTGAATTCCTAACGGGATTCCAGGTAAACGAGTCTTTGTCCATTTTCAAATGAAAAGTACCGAATTCATTTTTTAGATTAGTCTTCGACGTCGGTTGGAAATATCGAGTCAAAAAGAGATCGCTGGTCGGTTGGCAATTTTAACGAGCGAAACGAGAAGCAGTTGTAAGGTTACGTAGAGAACACTCGAAAGAGGTTACAAGTTTTCTCCTCTTTGACGGAATTACGGAGACGTATCGAACGTATCTTTCTCCCTTTTCATTTTGATCCTACGTAATTACATTAAGAATTTTACCGGAATTTCTGAATTTCCCTATGCACGGAATCACCTGTGAACCTCCCGTGATCTCTTACTCCGTAAAGAAACACTATTTCATCTTTGCTCTTTGGTCTGGCAATTACTGACAGTTCTTCAACGTTTCTCTCTCTCTCTCTCTCTCTTTTCCTCTCTCTTTCCCTCTTCTTCTAAAACACGCGCATACGGCTACAGCTCTGTTTACGTTTAATTACAATGATTCGTCGAACACTCCAAACGATTCAGGTCGGCCGCACTGTCTTCTCTACGTTTTACCCACCTTTCAAATAACCGATAGTATCAGCTGCGGGATAATATTATGCTCGCAAGAGGCTTTCCGTGTGACTTAATTAAAACCGCGTAAATAACCGGTTCAGCGTATTCCGCGTTGTGACGTTAAAGTTTTAGTTTCTATTTAGCCGACTTTTATTTCAGCCATCGATATTTGCTATCGCCGTGAAAACGATTCGCCTTCTTCGTCCATTTACGAACCAATTTTTCACTCTACGTTCGTATCCAAATCGCTGGTTTAACGCAAACTGCGCGTTACAAAATTAGTTTCGGGTCGTGGCGAGTAGTAGCGGTGCGTCGACACACGTTCTTGTCTAGTTCTTGACCAACTATATCAGTCAAATTGAAGTTCGTTAATAAACGATAAATATAAAAATGTTACGATGCTATGGAAGTAAAAGTAATAATTTTTACCATCATCTATATTCGTTTTTAAAACGTTAATATAAGTAATTGCGATAAAAAAAAAAAAAAATAGAATATTAAACTGACTAACGTAATTAATTAAAGTAGCGGACTTGACAACGTCGCCATTCGTAGCGTTTTGTTTAATGTAAGTTATAAAGCGGAAAGTATTATTAAAAGCAAAATGTAAGGACGGACATATAAGTTCGTTTAACAGATGTTATAACGTTAAATAAATTGTGCTTCGTAAATTGCATAATAATATCTTCGTTAAAAGTATGGTAGTGAAAATTTATTTCAAATATGTACAATACGTCATTGGAAAATTGGATAAAACTGCGACATTTTATTTCTAGAATTCATAATTATCAAAGGAAATTCGTCAAACTCGAGGAAATTACTTAACAAGAATAAGCGAATCAAAGTCGGAATTAATACGACTCAAACCTGCCATAAATTTCAAACAATTGTGCATTTTCTTTTTTGTACATTGATTTATTTTTTTACATAATTAGCATTAAATAAATTAGTGTATTCGAATAAATAATCGCTCGCTATTGATATGTCTAAACATATCTATTGTGCGATATCGCGACGTCGGCTGCTTCGCGTAGCTTCCTAGAAAATTTGCAAGTGAACCTATTTCTTCATTAGCATTCGGGAAAAAACTGTGTGAACAGTTTTACAGAAATTAATAAATTTACTTCGTCGCATTTCGATATAATTTCGTGCCAATTTTGGCACAGTTCTTGAATATATTTTTCCTGTTTCAGGAAGAAGCATAAAATTAAAACCCTCTGTTTCCAAATCCGCTATACGTCACTATGTTAAAACGCACCGTCTATTAACAATTCCTCGATAACTACGTGATAAATCGAGTTCAGAGCTTACGTTAGGGCTTCCTGCGCTCCAAGTTAGTTTCGCTCGAAATTTGAGAATAGTTGTTGAATTTTGAGATTTACCTAAGAACTGCGTTAACTTGATCCTGTCCCATCGATCGACCATCTGGTTACGTAATCGCGAAATTATTGACACGTTCTTGAAAGGCGATTCCTTGCCCCGGAAACGCGTCGGTGCGCTTAGGTCGTGCGGAACCGTTTGCTTTACGAATGAACAAAACCAACGACAGACTGGCGGCGCGATAATTCGCGTTATCTCGATGTCGTTGCGTCCAGCGATCGAGTGCGATATTCGCGACGCGGTCATGAATTGGCAGGTCGCGACGCGGCGCGTACTTCGATCCGCTGTCCTCTTTGCTCTCAACTCCTCGTTGCTCTTAATTTTTTCCTCCCTCTCTGTCTGTCCGGCAATCGAGCGTTCCTGTCGCTCGATCCGTGCTCCGGGTGCCTCTATTTCCGTCTGCAGCTGCCAATCTACGCGCCTGCCACGACTCTACTCTTCTCTTTCTCCCGAGTTGCCTTTCACCGGTCGCCTTTTTCGCCATACGATCGTCCCACCTATTCGCTCTATTTCTCCTCGCATTTGCCACTCTATCGAGTCGCGGTTACCCCTTCTCTCGGAAACG
>NT_176967.1:1727037-1753954 GCF_000188095.3 Bombus impatiens
CGGCGCCTTTTCTTCCGATTGACGCGCTTATTAGCCGCACGAAAATCTCATTAACATAACGAGACCTCTTTCGCGCGCGATTAAGCGACCACGTTTGATAGTCTTGCAAATTTCAGCGTCTTTCGAAATGTACCAGCCGCGAAATGAAATTTCGGGTACACGCGGTAATCCTTTACGTTCGCTGCAACGCAAAATCACAGTCAACGTCCCCTGGTTGGCTGCAAATGCTTCTCGTAATTTATCTTCCGCCCCAAGGTCGTAAAATAAACGAATGCCTTTTTTGTAGCTGAATATATTATTCAGTATATATTAATCAAGGGCCGTCAGCAGGAAAAATATTTTGATGGAAACGCGTGACATTGTTTGCCACATCGTTCTCCTAGATAATACGCGGTAAAGCCGATCGACTCGCGCGTGAATTATTTGAAACAAGCGCCGCCGATCGAGCCGAATGGCTCGCACAAAAGGAAAAAGAAGGCCGCGATAAAGGTTAGTCGAAAGATAAAATTTCACGGGCAACGTTACCGCGCATAGATTGGCGGTCGTGGCTCGTCGATTCCGACTGGGAATTTTCCATATAGTACGATGCGTTGCACGGTGCGACACGAAGCTCAGTCAACTGACAGACCGTTAAACGATCGTATTAGTTTATGGAAATAACAAGCGCAAGTTGAGTCGATACGTAGGGAAATCGGCCGGTACAAACGGTGTGCAACGTGTCGGCGTGTCAGGAATATCGAAGCGCGGATAAAGCGGCGACGTGTGTGCGGCGTATAGGTGACGAGAGACGGTACGCGGGTGTCGCGGCCACACGAATCCAGTTGCGTTTTCCCTGCGCTCCATACGGAATGAATCGTGACGTTATCACCGACGATGGAATTAATTATTGGAAAGCGGCGAACGGTCAATTATTCACGGTTTTAATTAGCACGCTACCACCGGCTGGTACACTCTTGCTGCTCGATCGAACATCGTCGTTTCCCCGCAGACGGAAGATTTTTGCCGGGTTGCGATGCGTCGTATTAGCGTCGCCTGGCCAACGCAGTTTCGACGTTCTCGCGCTTATTTTCCCTTTCGGACGAATCGTTTCGTTAGCGCTGGATAAAACGAGCCGCAAATGTCGCACGCGATACGGTTCGCTGGCGCGGGATCGACTTCCGTCGGAACTCGACAGGCAGCCGCAGCTGTGCGCGTGCATCGTGCATGCCGAGTCAAAAAGTAAGCGATATCGCGCGCGTCGAATCGCAGCCACAGTCTACGCGCGATGTCGCTGTTCGAGCGTTCAGCCAAAACCGGGAGATCACCGCGTGATCGAATTCGCTCGCGTTCACCGTTTTTCGGTTCGGTTCGGTTCGACTCGGCTCGAGAGAAAAACCGGCGGAGTGTGGGCTCGGTGCGCGTTATACCGAAACCCGATACCGTCGCACACGGAAATGGTCGTTGTTCTAGATTCGAATGAAATCGATCGCGAAATAGCTTTTTCGCGCTATTTACGGATCACTTTGTTTCCGACCGCTGTGTCGCGACGTCACACGTTCCTATAGTTTCTGCGACGGGAGGAAATAGTTTGCCGCCGATCACGACTCGCGTCATATCCTGAAATACGATGTCGTTGCGCTAATTATGTCGTGGACGCGATGGACGCGTCACTTCGCTCGCCATGAACCCTAATAATTTCACTAGGCTGTAAACGGCAAGTAATCGAAGCGTTAAAGCGATGGGTCTTGCTATCATCGGGAAACAGCTAAACGTTTCACGTACAGAATTTCCACGCCTACCGTTTCGCTATTGTCGCGCGCGTTTATTTCACCGTGGTAGTGGTCCATTGATGATGTAGATTCGGCCCCTATCTAACTCGCCTCGATCTGGGTATTTGCTTGTTAAGTGACAGTATTGACGCGCGCGACAAGCAAATATCCATAATCGAGGATCGAGTAATTGGTTTCGTTCGAGCATGACTCAAAGTCCGTGCCCTATCACAGTCAAAGGTGAAGGACGAGCGACCGCGGGGCGCTCGATGGATCAAGAAACTCGTCTCGCTTTATTACTTAGAACGTAATTTAACGGGATAGTAAGTTAATTAAGGAAGGCAACGTGGCTGTGTTTGTATCCGCTCGAGAGAACCACTCGGTCGTCGTTGACTTTCGGCAGAAGAAAACAGAAAACGAATTAACGTTCAACGGGTGGAAACGTTGAAAATCGTTGATTAATTTCTCGATATTATTTCACGAGCAAAGCAACGGAACTTGTTGAACGAGAGCTCACAGACAAGGCGATTGTCGCGTCGTGTCGGTTTTTGTAATCGATCGTTTGACTTCCGGCATCCTGCTGACGATGTAGCAACGTCGAGTAAATGGCAACCCGATCGTAATATAATCGTCCGCGAAAACGCGATATTATTCTTCAACTTGAAAACTCGATTCGCCACTCGCCGCGAGTCCCGAATCTGGCTTTCTTACGCGAATTACTTTGGCCGGAGTTTACAAACGTTATTTAAAGTTTTCTAAGAACATTCGCGAGAGGAGTCTATCCGTACTCTGGCCGCGACCATCTCGTCCGGTACTTTCCGATTTCCCTACAATCGGAATTCTTGCTCGTCTCGCGGTTCTTTTGCTCTTGTTCTACCCTGCGCGCCATTTCTTAATTCAGGATTAATTCAATTTCACGCTGTCGACCGACGTTCACGTTTACTTCGCCATTGATTTCGCTGGGAAGTTGCACGCGATCGTCGCGTCGCAAGTAAAATACGAATGTAGCCCTAGACCGTTCGCAATGAGCTTCGTCGCCTGGAATCGATAGTTCTTTTTCTCGCGCGCTCGGGTTTAAACCGATCAACTTTCGACCCGCTCTCTTCCCTCTCTTCTCCTTCTTTCGTTCGTTGAGTTTTCCTTGACGGTGGAAACGGCGAGAAACGAGATCCGTTCGCGAGTTTCTCGTCGATGGCGATAAACGAAACGACCTCGCCGGAAAAAGCAGAGTATAATACATCCGTTAACGAGCAACGATCAAAGTTTCGGCAAAAGTACGTTGATTAAGCATACTTTAAACAGAAATCTCGTTTGAAATTCTGATCCGGAACTCGGTCGGTATTCAAATGATGGTCCTTGCGCGTCCTTTTTTGGCCGATCGCTGCCACCAAACTTTTGCTCCGTGCCAATGATGGAGTTTTTTTCGGTTGCGCGCGATCGACGATGTCGCGTTCGAACCAGTTTCGTCCCAGTTCGTTAAACTTGCGACCTGCTGTACCGAATCGCGTTTCGTCATAATTACAGGTAAATTCGCGCGCGATCGATAAGGACCTACCTATGCAAGCACATCGATCGTATCTCTGCACACCGCGGAGAAACGAAAATTACCATCAAATTGCTTTGGTTCTCGCGGTGTTTACCAGAGTCCATTTTAACGGTGTTGTTCGCACCATTTGCGAAAGCTCGCGGCTCGGTACGCTTCGTTGAAAACGGTACGCTCTCGCGACCCCGGCGAAAAATGTCATCGAAACATGGACTGGCGCGCCAGGTCGCGTCGTGCTCCATGCACGCTCGAATTCCTCCTCGGATCGAAAGGTAAACGCTAAAACTCGCCAACTAATAAAAACGACAATGGTGCGGCGTTGCGTAGCGCCATTGGGAAATTTCATTAACCGCGAAATTCGGTCGATCTCAGTCGTCCGTTAAAGGACTGCGGCCAGCAAGGATAATGCGAGGTCGGACGTTCGAGAGGGAGCACAACGCTTTGATCCTCGGTCAAAGGCCAACGTCTCCGAAGGGAGAGCGACGTTACCGTGGCTCCCTTGGCCTATTGTGGCTCCTATTGTTGCGCAAACTGCATTACAACCGGACGTGGTCGCGACCTCCCTTCCGTGGCTCGTAACTCAGTGTCTCGCGGCCGGGTGCCGGCTTTGCACAATGCAACGGCAACTGCACAGCCTGTAACACCGGCGACAGACATCCACGCGACGTAACGTTACGTTGCCTCGTTGGACAGGCTGTACGTTCCGTCTACCAACTGCCGAGTAGCCTCGCCCATAGTCTTAATCTCTTTTCGAAAACTCAGCCAGCTTTTTAACCGTTGCTTCAAACCTGAGAACGTCGTACTCGACGCTCGTCGAGTATTCGTTCATCGATTTCGAACGAAATGAGCGTCGATTCGAGTTTAACGCAACGACGCGTTGCACGCGGTAACTCGAACGCACGCTCGTCAACGGCGAGAACCTTCGGAAGCTGCACTCGCGGAAATCCGCGTGGAATTCACCCGTGTTGAAGTGGTCACCATTTTTAAGAAAACTCTGCATCTGGTCTTTTTTAGTTTTCTCAAGCGCTGAAGCCATCGACAGCGTGTAGACAAAAGACTGCGACGAAGACAGACCATAAACGGTAGACAGGCGACGTTGGCTTCGGGGTTTTCAGTTATTGGGTAACACAGCTAGCGTGCGGATCTGGACCTGCTCAAATTGTATTCTTACTTATAATTACGCTTCTATTTAAATATATTTTCTGCCTTACAATTTATCCACGTGTTTTCTCTGTTTACACATCGAATAACCTCAACAACCCGATTTCTATCTCCGGCCTAAACGATGACTTCACACCGAGTCTCGAGGCTACAGCGTCTGTCGTCTGAACCACGATTAACGACTCTTTGGTTTTGCATGTCGAACTTGTCGCGGTGATCGGTGAAAGCTTGCATGTTAATATTCCGCAGCGCGCCAATGCGCGTCGATAAAGTTTACAGTATTCAACGTTTTATCGATCCTGCGATCGTGCTCGATGACTCTACATCTACGTCAACGGTGGCTGTCGCTTCGAAACAAAGACGACCGTTTCTTTTTGACGAGCGAGCGAACGCAGCTGTAAATCCCTCGACGCGCGTCTTTCCCTCTGCGCGGCTTTCGCTCTCCCCTTGGAGTGGTGTGTACGTTTCTATATCCATCGCGTAGGTCTCGCGCAATCGTCATCGGCAGTCGTCACCCACTAGACGACCCCGAGAGGGTCTAGACCTCGGACAACAATGGTGCTCCCAAGGGATAAGGTGCTATTAATAATTCGGAAGCGACGTCGTTACGCTTTAAGCGCGCCCCGGCTGCTCGACGGGGAATCTCGAAGGGGAGGAAACGGAAATGAGGGTAAGCTGAACTATTCGTTCTACTCTCTAGAGGCCGACATCTCAATTAGCCTGCTTGCCAGCAAACTACATTCCTCTCGCGATACAGTCCGTTCAGGGCATACTCGATTCGCGGTTCGAAAATTCCTTGGCCATCGTTCGTCGTTTCCCTCTCGACGATATCAGCCGTAGATTTTTGGAATTTTTGAAACCTACGAGGCTAACTTCGATACATCGCCCCAGGCGATGTCACGGCTTTAATTTAGCCTGCCGTCGAATTTTACGAGGCTCTAGTCGCGACTGAAATACCGCGCGAACCAGAGCGCTCGTAAACGTCCTAATTAATTCAAAGCGACTCGATTTTACGGATCCGTACGACGAGAATCGGTCGTCCGCTATTCTGATCCGTTCTTGATCCCGGCATCTTCCGGATCGTTTCGAGTTTAACTCCGGAGCCGCGAAATTCGACGCAAAGTTTGAACCGCGACACCCGTATCACGAGAAACTTTCCGCTTTGTTCCTCCAGACGGAAACACAATCTACGAGTTTCCACCGTCAGTTGCTCTTGCTTTGCATTCGCTGTAGCGAGAGAATGCGAGTGAAAAATTCTCGAAATATTCGATGGTAATTGCCAAACGCGATTTACATACTCGAAAGCATCGCCGATCAATTTTAAATTCACCCGATCCAGCAATGTGCTTTTCCTCCGAGCGAGCGAGTCGGTCTGTTTCGTTGAACCGATCCCCTCGAAAAATAAGAGGGAACGCTAGCGACTCGTGCTCCACTCTAACTGCCAGTAAGGGGGAAAATCTTTGTCGCAGAAATTCAAAGGTATAAAGTGTCGACGAAGCGTCCTGGGAACGGGATCGCGCCGACCCTTGTAAAGACGTTGAATTTTATGAAACGTCGAGGGGATTCCGTGAAAATATGTAAATACGCAATAAAGCGTAAGCCCCCCGATGCCACCCTTCGCGTCTCTTCGCCATCTTTGCCTCCTCTTCTACCCTCCCCGCTTCTTCTCCTCGTCTCTTTCTCCTTTTTAAACGATGGCCCTCTCCGTTCCCGGGACTACGAAAAATTTCAACACGGGGCTCCATGCGTCAGATTCCACTGAATCTCCCTCGATGACAAAGACAAGCCACGATTTATAAACTGACTGCTGCTCCTCCTGTTTGTTTCATCGTTTCGTTCCTACAGCAAAACGGATCTATCGAATCTGTCGGTCGCGTTTTCCCGAACGTCGGACAAATTGCCCGATATTAAATTACGATCCTTCTCTATCGAAAACGAGAGAAGGATAGAGAAAATCAGACAGCGGAATTACGGATCCTCGTATCTCGTAATGCGACGACGCGACGCACCTGCGCAAGGAATTAAGCAACTGATTAACAGGACTCTAATTCGCTCCGCGTCCTCTGCTATAGCCCTCCCCCTTCGAGTTAGCGCCGCGCCGTACGAAACAGATATGGAAGAGACGAAGCACGACAATAAGCGTAGACAATGTCGCTTAACGTGTGTAAAACGGTCGGTCACATCGGAGGGTTCTGTCGTTGGAAACTGCGAGAGGGGTACCGAGCACACTCGACTCTCCGTAAATAACGGACTCGTCGTTCGCTCCTACGTATCTATCCTGTCCCTTTTACGATTCTCTCTATCTCTTTTCCCCTTTCTCCCCCTCTCTTTCTCACCCTTCTATATGTTCCGTCGCATATCCATCCGACTGTACGAATTGTCGGTATAATAGCGCCTAACAACCGGTCCTCCGACTGAAGTTAATTTGCAAGCAAGATGGCATACTCTTTTTGACGATCGTAACGTTTGCCTTGTTAAAACGAACCCCATTATCCCTTCGGTGTCGCGACGCTCTACCTCCCTCGTTGTCTCGACTACTCCTCGTGGAAACATTGCAGGATGAATGGTCCTTCGGCGAACGTGGGTCGCACTCGAATCATCGATCTTGCACCGCCATGCATCGTGGGGTTAATGCGCTTGACAAATGCTTCTTAGTAACTTCCGTTCTCCGTCTCTCCCTTTCCATTCATTTTCAACCGAGCCGAACGTAGATCGAGCAGGTGGCCAAACTTGTCTCGTATTCGACGTATTTTCGTTGCGTTTATCATTAATATTATTCCTGCTGTTAACAGTCGCACGAATTTTGGATAAACTTGTATCGTTGGTGTATCAGTCGCCTCGGGAACATCGGGATGCATCGGATGCGCTTGAATAAAATTAAACGATTCCGCGTAGTTTCTCGATGCAAAGTCACAGTTTTCACTCTTTATTGCGAGTTGTACTTGTGGAGAACGTGCTTGCCGGGTAGAGCAAAGCGAGACGATAGTCTTCGAGGATGAAAATATCGTAAAAGCGTATTTGCCTTGAACGTAGCTAGAGAGAAAGAGAGGAGAGAGAGAGAGAGAGAGAGAGGATTTGGAAACGCATGGCAAAGTTGGCGTTACGGCCTGGATTGGGCCGCGTAAAAGCCAAGCGCCGGTTCCATGAAATTTGCATCGATATCGGACCGTTTGAATTCGAATCGACGCGCGATAGTCGCACAGCGGCTTGCGAACGATTAGAACGTAATCGTTATGTCGCACCTCGATCGTACGATCAATCCGCGTCATCGTGGAAGATTTATGAAAATACTTGGCCCTGTTGTAGCATCGCGGTGATCAACGATGACGAGTGGCCGTAAGTTTTCGACGAGTTCGACCCGAAAAGTTGGACGCGAAACTCGCCAGGATGGGAAGCTCTACTAAGATCCAAGGAAAAGTTTCGCTTTTTACCCGTGACTTTGGAAACTTTTGCTCAATCTTCCGTACGACACGTGTGCCGTTGGACTCTAATGGAAAACAGAAGCCCGCGGCATTGCATTTTCCACGCGGTTGAACTCGAAATCTTTCGCGACGTCACGCTTCTCGCCTTCATCGATCGGCGCCGCTTCGTTCAATCGCCGTGATCAGGAAACTTACGCGGTTTTAATTAAGACACCGAGGCCACCGCAAGTTAAAGGTTTCGTTTTGGCAAAGGACCCTGGACCGAGAACGGCGACGAAAGGACGTTCGAAAATTCCACCCATGCAAATTCGAAGTTTACCGTGACGCTTCTTCGTCCGGGCGTTCGTAGTACCGAGGCAAACGTTGATTCCGGTCGATAACGAATTCATTAAATGCGTTTCGAATGCGACACGAGCCGCGTCCGCCATTAGCACGCTGCTGGACGTTTCGACCAGCGCCTCGGGTCTTTGAGGGTTAATTGCGGCCATGTTGCGGAATTTCATTAATCGAAACGGCTTTCAAGGCTTCTCTGGTATTTAAACTACACGCGGTCGCGCGAGCTGTTCGCGGCTGATTGATGGCCGTGGCGCGGTCGCTTTCGTGTCCAACGACGTATCTACGCCGCTTACATAAATAAGTAAAATCAACAGAGTTAAGCTGCAACCGCTATAGATCTCTTAGGTGTTTCGCTGGCCACGGAGGATCAGCTGCTGTCGCGTCGCAGCGCCCGGGATACGACGCAGAATCGGACGGACCGCGTCGTTAATTACACGGGGCCGTTAGGCTACCTCGCTCATTTTGGTAGTTAATTTCGCGAGGACGCGGGCGATGTAGCCGTTAAGAGCAACAGCGACGCAGGGCTAATCAAATTACACAGTTTGCAGGGAAAGAAGCGTGACGCTTATGAAAAATTCCAGGCAGTAGGGTGGCGAGCGCGCGCGCGCATGTACCCCGAACTAAAAGCAAACGTTAAATCGTAAGCAAACCCGCGAAATACGCGCATGAAATTATAACGAATCCGGGAAGAAGCTTCCCGAGGGTTCTTACTTTTAACGTGGAAAGTAGGTACGAGGCGGTGGCACTAGCCGCGTTACCACCCGAGAAGAGGTAACTGCTGCTTGTTGCACGTACCTTGAGCTCGTTACAACGTGGAAAAACTGAGAATTCAAATGAGTACCGTAGCTCCGGGGCGTTTATATGGTAAACAGTCACCCCTAAGCGATATTTATACCAGACGGGGTTGTTATAACCAGCGAGTAAACGCGAAACGCCAGCTAATCCTTCCGGTTTAGGTTTTCGAGCGTCGCGAACGATCGCTTACCAAAGAAAGAGAGAGAAAGACAGAAAGAAAGAGAGAGAGAGAGAGAGAGAGAGAGAAAGATTTATCGACGATAAACGGAAATTTTCATGCATCCACGTCCATATTCGTGGCATGCGCCACGCTCGATAAACAAGAGGGTGAAACGACCGCGACAAATCGGATTCGACGAACTGGGACACTCGGACACTCTCGGAGTCTCTTTCGTTCGTATATAAGTGGAGAAGAGAAAAAAAAGTCTCTGGTGAAATTCTCGAACGGACGTGGCGCTTGGTACATAGTTGCAGCTTCGATTCTTGTTTCGATCGTCCAGCGTGGAGAAAACGAAAGCAACGGACCGAATCGAATGGAAACTCGTTTCTTCGAAATAGCCTACCGGAAATTCCCGAAGGATTTTCTCGTTCCGTATGATCAGACCTTCGAGCTTTCCATTTACCTGCTCGAAAGATCGTCTTGTGCAAGCAGGATGCTACGACTAGTTTACGGCAGTCCGTCCAAACCGAATTTCATAAGCGGATCTCTTAATCCTATACCGCGTGCACTTTACATATCGCTGGCCAACATCATCCTCGTTCGATTGTGTTTGCATCCGAATATCCGGATTTTCGCTATCGAAGAATGCGGCCCGGATATTCGTCCTCTCTCTCCATCTTCTCTTGCGCTCGAATTTTCTTCCAATTCGACCGCAAAATCGAAATCGAAATCGAGTAACGACAACGAATGCAACCTTTTAACGATACCATCCGTCTATTTTCGTTTGCAGTACCATTGGTCAATATCAGCGTCGTGGAAGGAAAACCAGCGGAACTGCCATGCGACATTACTCCGCCCGGAGAGGACAGCCTGCACATGGTTTTTTGGTTCAAGAACGAGGCTGGAGTGCCGTTGTATACGTGAGTGATTCGTTCTTTGCTCTTGTTAGTACGTAATAAGATGGTTGGCGAGTTGGTTAATTTACGCGATCGAGCGAGATTGTGTCGGAGGATGCGACGCTGAAATCCGTGCGGTGTCTCGACGACCAACGACCTGCCGCTTTGGTTGGCCGCGGTGACGAAAAATTCATGGCGCTTGAGGAATTCGCAACTCGCGCGACTAGTATGCAGTAAACGGCGCCGGTCGGATCGCCCTCTCTTTCCCATTACAATGCCCGTACACCATGACGGCTGCAGATACAAGCCGGTCCGCGTTATTAAACGTACGTCACTGCTCGTTCCTCGCTCGCCTCTTGCCACTCGAACTCCAAATTCCTTTCTGCATTCCGTTTTGCGGACGCGACCGCGAGCTTCTCCCGTTTGCGAGTTGGCCGCAATAATGCCACCGCGGAACCTTCATAAAGGCCTGCTGTTGCCCGCAGCAGTTCCGCGTTTTTCTTTCCCGCGAGCAAAATTTTACGCGGCCATATACGTCGCCGCTATCGCTGTCACGTCGGATCGCTAAACGACTGGACGCGTCTTAATTGAAACGGTTATTAATTAAAAGCTGGCTGTCGCCCGCGACCCTTTCGAACTTGCGGATCAATGAAATACGAAACGTTTTAATTGACAATTATTTCGCTCGATCGCGTATCTATAATTTTCCTTAATGAACCTGAAAATTGGAAGGAAACCAGATCAGTGGAAGGGGTGAATTTAAATGCAGCTACAGCGTTCGGAATAATTTTTCTCGCTCGGATGAAAAGAGTAAAGAAAAAGGAGAAGAAGGAGAAAGAGACGAAGAGTAGGTGCTACACAATAGGTCAAAATGACGTCTGCAAGGTATTTCTTTGGAAATACAATCGAATAAAACACGAATCCCTCTTAATTGACAATTATCTCGACCGATTACTCGTTATGATTTTTCTTAACGAACCGTGTACCGTACCGCATTGGATTTAAATAGAACTTGGTACCTTTCGCGCGATAATTCTTATCCAGACTCTAGGTTTAGTAGCATTTGTTTGAAAAACCTCTTATCGATAAAACCCGCTTCGGCCAAACGAAACGAGAACTTCCGAATTATTTTGAAACGATCATTAAGCAATTTTAATCGTGTCACGGTCACGCGATACGACGAGTATAGAGGCAGATACGTACCGGTGGTCTACGGTTTTGATGATCTTTATCTCCGATTGCTGAATCTTCTAATCACGACCGCGGCCTGTTTTCTGGCTGCTCGCGTATATATGCGTTCGTTCCTATTTGCCAAATATCTCGACCGACGCAGGCCGAATACCTGGATAAAAATAGAACAGCCGCAAACCGAACGGACGGCCGTGATATTACTGGCGTTTTTCAATATTTCCCGTAATTCGCGATAGTTTGGGAAGTTTCGCAATTAAACTTGCATGCCTGCCGCGGTTTGCTTCTTCGTCGGTGGTTCTAGAATTCGGCACCGTCACTGCTGACGCTACGATGTTGCATCATTTTTCAAGCGGTTAGCTACCTCAACTACCCAGAGACTGCTGAATGCCCGAGGAAATAAACGGTTCCTGGCGATTAATACATCGCCGAGGTTCTTTTTTTCCCCCACTGCCCCACCCCCTTCTTTTTCCCTCTCGGTGGCTGTTTTTCAACGTTTCGCGGTTTCAAAAGAACAGCGTTAATTGACGCGGTCGGATTTTATCGCACAGATCTTTTATCGTTGTCATTTTTTATTTTTGCGGTAGCTTCGCTTCTCGATACTTTACCGCGGACACGGTCGAATAAATTTTCAATTTTCATGGAATCTCAACGATGTTTCGTCGAAAGCTGCGGTTTTTCGTTTAGCTGGCTTGCAAACTTTCCATTTACGCTGTACAACTAGTTCCTTGCGAGTGAGAGATAAAAGGGACAAGCGCGACAATACGTCGATCAGAATTCTTCATAACGGTGAGGCGTACACGCCTAATGAGGACCGCAGCTACGCACAATCAACTTCGTGGCACGTAATTATAGCGCGTCGATAAATTTGGATCGGTGTCTGAAGGGGCACCGACGTGGGTGGAGCGAGAGCAGCTTCTGGATGGCAGCTTTATCGGCGAATAATTGATAACCGTCGCGACGCCTCTTCGCTGTACCAGCATCGATGTAACTGCGCCATTGGAAGATCCGCGCCAACTTCTGCACGCCGCGCGTGATTAATTGATATATTCTCGATCCGCTGGGCTCGAGTTATTGGTTTCAATCGGGAGCCACCGCGAGATCTACGATCTCATCTATAAATTAGGTGCGCAAAGATCGTCGCGATACGTTGTAGCGATTAGACGAGACGCGACGTGACGTTACCACGCTTTGATAGAGATACGTAGCTGGAGCAAACTCGCAGCGACGCTCCGGGCGCGCGTTGACATTCGACGACTCTTTTTCTCGAGGTAGGTCGCGAACTATTCACGGTAACGATTATTGCGTGGAAACCTGGCAAGAGGAAACGACACTCCCTTGACGCGCTTTAACTCGCCCCTTTATTCATCCCTCGACGCCTACTGCGAAACCGTTACCGTTCGCACCTTGGTTTGTCGCGCGTATCGCGACTGCGTGCAAGGCTTTGCAAATGCCGGAGGAAACGATGGCAGAGCGCGAGCTCGTGCAAACGACGCGATAAAAGAAAGGAAGGCAGAAAAGAGAAACACGATGTGACGTTTGGATCCGCGGGGGGTATAGAGCTGCGTTTGGTGGACGTCTTGTAATTAATCGACGTCGCGTAGAATTTGAATTTAAAAGCGGCCGACCTAGGTGGCAGTCGCTGCTTACCACGCCCGGCTGTCCGCGTTAAAAAATTTGAATCCGCGATAATCGGATTTCTAAATGCAGATTTAATCGACAGCCCGACTTTCTTGCGCCCCGTGATGGCTGATCAAAGGGCCGATGCTATCGGTATGGACGTTGCAGGGCAAGCGCGTTGCCATTCCGCGTAGAATATGAAATATGGAAACAATTAGATTTCACCGTTTTTTCGACCTCGATTCAAAAAGCTCGGTACGTTGGAACATCGTAACTCGATTTCAACGACGACGTTTAATCGGCTCGGTGATCTGAAAAAGAGAGAAAAGAACAGATCGAAGAGGCACGCGAAGACTTAACTCGTTGTTTACAAAGCCATCTCGTTAAGGAAGTATTCGGAAGCTCGTGGACATATCAATGTTGCGTGCGCTCGCTACAGCACTAATTATAACATACCATGCGAGGAAGGGTCGGTATGTGAACTATGCGCATAGCTGTATACACACACACACACTGTATGTTCTCTTAGCAAACCTATGGTTCCGATAAAGGATACACGCACGCACCCTCTTCCTATCGAGTTCGCTTCCTATCGCATCCTGTTATCAAATATTTATGCGTATCCTCTTAACGACGTGAAACCTTTGTCTGAATAAATTTGACACGTCCATTGAAATAACGCTCGACGCTATAGCTCACTGACTATATAGTTACGCTATAAACCACTTCTTATCGCGCTATCACAGCGATGAAAATTATGAAACGCGGTTTGTTCAGCGAGACATTTTTCTCTCGAGTGGATGATCAGAAATGACGTTCACAATGAATGTCTGTATAAAATATCATCCGAGAAAAACGTACGATTGGAGCAGGAAATAAGAAACGATATCACATGCCATAAAAGAGAAGGAGCGTTTACGACACGGGAACACGTAGGCGTAGATATAGGGGCAGGTAACCAAACAGTATGTACTAGGTTGTCCGAAAAGTTTCTTTCGTTTTATGAGGAAATAATAGACACACGTTTTTTGTTTTACATTATTTTGTCGAATTACGTACGATCCATTTTGTTCCGTTGAGATTCAGATGATATTCGGTTAATAATCACTCGGTGTTTAGGTTAACGATATATTTATTAACAAGTGTCTTCTTTTGATAGCGTCGCGTATCGCTTTCGGTTTCGCTGGTCAATCTCGCTGCGCGGTTACGACTCGACTTTATAGCTTCCTGGTTCAAACTTAACTGTCGATGGAGTCCGATTCTTTTCTTTTTGTCGCCCCTCAATTTCCCACTATCCGAGCGTTTGTTAGGCGTCTGCGAACGTTGCCACGCACGTCTTCATCTCGAACATTGGGATATTGTTGACTCAGGCACTTCGTTTCGGCGATATACATTGTTCCCGAGTGCCGCCACAAGATAAATACCGTGACATTTCACAGACCTGGCTTTGCGTTTGTAAGAAGGTGCACTATTACGAAAAACACGTTTGTGAAAGAAAGACACTTTTCGGACAACCTGATACCTAGCACAAATTTCGACGTACCATGATTTTCCTCGATGACAAACAAACGAGATCGTTCGCCACTCTATCAGCGTGTTTTAATGGAAATTACAAAAAGCACCGACAGAATATTTGGTTCCTCTCTTCGTATTTTCCACCCACTCAAACATCTCTAGACAGCTACTCATAGAGGAATTGTGTGTTTAGACGGACATAATTTATGGGTTAGACGTATAGTGCTAGGTCGGGTTTCGCAAGGTGACCCCTGGAGATCCTAATCCCCATCTTGACCCGAGACCTCCTTCCTGACCCCGTTTGCCTCGGGCGTCTCCGAGGTGTTCTCGATTCACCGTTGAAGTATAAGCTCCAAGAGAAACCACCGATCGTCCAACTTAATCCGAATAACGTTCGATATCCGTACATTGGCAACGATAGTGGCAAACGTTTTTTCGCCGCAAGCCAACCGATCGTGAGTGGATGGATTTAGCGCGATCGGCGAATAGATATCGATTTGCCTGTACACGCGACAACAAGGATAATAGATTTAGGACGAGAACGGTTGTCCTCGATAGGATCGGAAAAAAGAAGTTGAAAGTTGGAAAGAGAAAAGTTTGTTAGGGGCAAGGAAGCGAGGAGAAGCGCGAAAAGTTTGCAGCATACGATCGCAGTAACTCGATCGTTAAACGATAAAGATGGAGTGTTCGGCAAACAGAGTGAAATTTCTAGGAGCGAATTCATTGTCTGAAGAAAGAGAACGAGCTGGTGCTCGGATCGGTTAGGAAAGGTCGAACGGTGGACGAAGGGCTTCCGGCAAAAGCATACCGTTGGTCTTGGGGATTCGTCCGAGGATTACGTGCCGGGTCGAAACTGACCGGGGATCTCTGGCCTCGGTCTTGCCCTCGGATTCCTAGGTCGGAACCTATTGCTTCGCTGAGAATTCCATTTGAAAATCTCGATCGAAAAGCAGCGGATCCGATGTCGCGCGAAACGACCTCGAAACCGGACATAAATTTCATTCGTTCGTTATCCCTTTTCGTTTTCTCCGTGTCCCCGGTCCGGTTTTCGCTTAACTTCGTTCGTCGCAATTATCGTCTCGCCGCGATTCGTTTTAACTGCAAACCGCAAGATCGGTTGGGCCTTCGATCGACGTAAAGGAGGAAATCAGAGGAAAGTTTCCTTCGAAATTTTAAAAGGAGCGCGAGTCATCGTCGACGTCGTATTTCCTCGGTCAGGGATCAAGGGACCGCGACTGAAAATTTTATTCGCACACGTCCGCTGTTTGGTCACAGCTGTCGATTCCTGCGAACGAATACGCCGCTGTCGCGCGAAGAAAACGGCGGAAAAGAATGAGAATGAGCTCGTACGATGGACCACGCGGTTCTTCATGATATTCAGATTTTTCAGCCGGTCGTGAACCGTAAGAATCCGATAATTCCATCGTGGCAAACACGACTCGATCGACAAAGGAGAGTCGTCGGTTCAGTCGCGTTCACGCTCTAATTTGTATTCGGATAGAATCGAGGCTAGTACGTTTACGGAGATTTTGCCACTACTATACCTATATATCCAGATATAATCAGATTTATAGTTAACGCACATAAATCTGATTAATTGCAATTACCGTAATTATCGGTGTTTCATAGCTTATACACGTATAAATCATTATAGAAGCGTTACATGCAACTAGGTAGGCTAGCGATCGTGCAAGCGGTGGAAAAATTAATGTCGCCTCGCAGGCAACGTGGAAAACATTCCGCCGGTGCTTCATCATTCATCGATGCGCCCGATCTCGCGTATATCGACGAAAAAGCAAATCATTTGAAAACTACATTTTTTGTACCGAATTTTATGCCATCCACTGGTCAGAACTCGATTTTTATAATCGGCTTGACGATCGAAAATTGTTCTTATTTTCCATGATCTTTGATATATGTTCATGTTTTCAAAATTAAACCCGTTAAGTCTAAACGCGGATTAAATAGCGCAATAGAGACAGAAGATGATGAACCACAAGACGAAGAAGCCGGCGTTGCATGCCAGTGCTGGTATTCAGTCTTCTCGTCTGGGTTACGAAGCTCATAAATCAGACGTGCCGTGTCGTCGTTCATCCCTCGACTCTATGTATTTCTCTCCTATCATTCTCTCTTACCACCGATATTCCAACGTCTTTTTATCACTCGCTACGACAGTGTTTACGCCATGGAGCAAATATGGCGTTCGAGAGAACGATAATAATCGAAGACGCCGGAAGACGCAAATATCGGTTGGCATGCTACTATCTGCTCAAATCCGCTAGACGATAGCGTGTACGTTTAAGCACGTGCGCAAGGTACGCAACTACGATACCGAAGGGTGCTTATTGGAGGGTGGTGGCGTGCAAGTCGAACGAGCCTCCGGTCGGCATGCGATCGACTCTAACCGCCATGGCCGACGCTATTATTCTAGCGAATAGATTATAGAATAATATGGAGATTTGAATCACATAACGGCTGCGAAAGCTGTGAAGCTTGCTCTCTCAAAATCAATCCACGCTCCAGACAGAATCGCGCGTATCCCATTTTATTACGAAACTATACGCGACCTTCCGTGCGACGAATCCTTGTCCGAATATCATTAAACACGAACGTTTCTAAAATTTTCCATCGCGATTTGTCGCGGCTGAAACCAAGGTTCCCGTAGAGTAATGTTAGATCGTGAGGCGGTTGATTTTCCATTCAGCGGAATTCGACGGGTAATGCGAAGCATCGAAGTCACGTAGGGCAACTGGCCAACTGAAAATTAATTTCCACCTGCGCAATTACTTCTCGTATGAGCGGGTATTCGGCGCGTCGTAAAGCACCGCTGGAGAAGCCGGGCCGGAGTTGACCGTATCGGAGGATAACGAAAATTCCGTCGTTCGGAAAATATAGATTTTCGACGAGGGGATGTATGACAGGCGACCCCGACGTTAGCCGCGGATCGTGAAGAGCTCGTAAATCGGCAATATCCGCGTTGCTGCGAGCCAGCCGTGTAACAATGCTCATATCCGTGGATTGCGCGGAGCAGCGATTTCGTTGCGCCTGTAATTGTAACGCGGTGGATTGTTTTAACGTGGTTGCAATTTGTATAGGCCGGTCGTAAAACGCTTTAGTACGTTGCTTGTTTCCTGCAAACCACGAAACAACGCGAAAGATCGTTTACACTGCGTAAACCGGCTGTTCTCTACCGTCCCAGCAACAATGTGCAAGGCACTTTCCCTTTGGTTTCCTGTGCGGCTCGCGTACGCTCGTCTGCATCGTTGCTCGTCGTCATTTCCTTTTTTTTTTCTTTTTTTTTTTCTAGTCTTCGCATCCATCTCGCGCAACCACCGCTATTCATCGGCCGAATTTCCAACAGTCGCGAGCATCGTGTTTTCTGTGAAATTTCTGTAAGACGGTAGCGATTTTACTTTCGACGAACTACTAGGAAACTACATTACTCTGCTACATTATTCATAAATTTTAACAACGTTGTAGCGTGCATCGAGACTCCGGAATCGCGTCTCGCGGACCTCTATCCGGTATCCCGTCATCTTTTCATGAGAGCGAACGCTCGCATCCCACGAGTGTCGTGCAACCCTTTGGTACACACGTGTGTACGTATCGCATCGAGACGGGCCGTGTATCGCCGAGTGTCTGTACAACGACAGCTGTGTTTAGAATCGAGCGAGATCGTCAAACGGGCTTTCGCGCATTATCACGTCCAATGTCCATTCGGAGCTTTCTAGCTCGTATAGTAAGGAGATGGTCGCGCAGTCGGCTAAAAGCCCGGCAACGTCGTTATCGTTACAAGTTCGTGACCATTATGTGCTTGGTCGCTTTGTAATGACGCTCGTGATAACGACGCGCCCGTAGGGATGTGTATCGTTGCTACAAAGCAGTCGTTTAGGTTTTACACCGATTCGCTTCTATTCAATACGATTTTCAACGGCGATCATCCAGTCGCCGCCCTCTTGCGTGTCGTTCGACGTCGATTTTATTTCTGCTAAGCTATCCGTGCGGACGTTACATCGAACGATAATGTAAAATCTTGCAGACGTAGTAATCGAATAAACGAGCCGTATAATAAACCCACACCATTTAATGCGAACTCGTATTAGGCACATACGACAACACAAAATACGGGGTTGACTCTTGTACGTTTTCACGATGTTATTGTACTTACGTTTTAGATCAAATATTCCTGTTTATCAACGAAATTCGAGTCGCAATACCGCATCAATGTTTCGAGTTGTAGCAACACAATGCATTTCGGAATGTTGCTGCACATTTGTGTTCCATTGAAATTTTGCGGTTACATACAATAATGCCGGTGTAATATTTTAGAATAACTCACGTACTTCGATATATGAAATTAAAATCTATTTTCTGCTGGATTGCCGCGGATATTGACATGTAACGATTTATGCGGTTGCACGACGCGCACGACGTACGGACCTTAGCTGCTTGCTAAAATATTCTCCAAAGCCCATAAGGATTCTTCTAGAATAAATTCCGCACATGATACTTACGTCCTAGCATCTGAAATTCATTCTAGATTTTTAAAATCCCGAAGGAACTTCAGCAAGATGTAGAATGAATCGCAGATGCCGGACTTACGTACAATCGTTCGAAATCCATTCTAGATTTCCAAAGTCCACATGCAACTTTCAGAAATTCTACAGTACACTGCAGATACTAGCTACTATACTACACGTTATCAGCGTCCATACGAGCAAATTTGAACAGAGAGAGAGAGAGAGAGAGAGATGTTTATACCACACGTGCAGGAATATTATCGCGAGACCGAGATCAAGTTCAATATAATTTTTAAACTCGTTGCTCTAAATATTGAATTTTCCCACGATCGATATTTTAATTTGCGTGATGCGAAGTCCCATAAGGTGATAGGTCTATTCTCTGCTTTGTCCATTGTATAACCGTAGGACGAACTGTTAGCAGCGCGGCAAAAATATCAGCGAGTCGACCGTGCGCCGACACGTATAGTGTCGTATTCCGAGCATTATTTTTCCGCGATTTCATTGGGTCGGCTTTTCACGGCGTCAATCATGGCAGCTTGACTGCAATAACATCGAGCCAGTACAGGTGCAGTAACAATAACAGCTGCGTAACACCGAATCAGATATCAAATTCCTGGTTCCGCGGCCAGACGGAATCGATAAATCCGCAACGGAAAATGTACGAGGAATATTGAAATTAACTTTTACGCAAACGAGTCGCGGTTGGTTCAAATCGATGGATAAATAAAGCATCTTTAAACTCTATGAATTTCCTTCCGTGAAATTAAAGCGAAGTGCATACTTAGCTGGATACTTTTGAATCGGAAGTTGGTAATGTCGAACAGCAAACATTTCATACGATTTTGACATTTACACAGCGTTCGACGAAATTTCACTGGGAATCTTTCGTAGCTCGTGGTGATGTATCGACGTACGAAAGACCGAATCGCAACGATGTTCGTCACGCGGCTCTAACAGCGTCCTTTTCACTCGTTCGGCCGTGCATCAGCCACAGTGATGGTTGTTGTAAACGATGGAAAGCGTAACGAGCACCGATTTTGCGGACCTAAGTTGTTTCAAAGCGTTGCAAGGGAATAGTAAAAGCGTATTCCAATCAAAAGTTGTACAGCGCCGCCGCTACGAACGACTCTAAAGACAACCATGAACTCGGTTATACTTCGGTTGGTCCACGTTGCAATAACCTTGCAAACTGTCGGGTCTAGCGAGCGGAAATATTGACTCGAGGAAATAAAGGACGCAGATTGCTTGGCGTAATACGTTTTAGAAAATAAGTTTGTTTCATCGAAATCCATCGTCTTCCCGTGTGATTGCTTTTGGAGACTCGTAACAACTTTGAACGTTCCTCTCCCACTGAAGTAGAATGCGCCGGGATCGATGATTTGAAAAAAAAAAAGGAAAAAAAACGAGAGGAAACGAATCCCGTGATATTCGCAGCGGTGCAAATTTACGCCGACCTTTAACATTCGAATCGTGCATGGCGAATCCGACGTGACCGGTTAAAATCGCGACAAATTTCAAACGGTTTCGCGTTACACCATGGAAAAGATCAACGATGCTCGAAAATTGCGATCGCGTTCGTACACTCGTGCGTAATTTCGATTCATGGCAGATTAATGCGCGATAGAGAACGAAGAAGCGAATATTCCAGCATGGCAATTGCTAGTTGGCTCGTCGATATTCTAAGCATCGTTGCCACCGAGAAGCCCATAAGCGGAAATAAGCATGACAAATGAACGTTAGGAGGTTCAGAACGAGTGCAAAGACGATTCTCGCAAGCTATCTCGCATCGAATGTTGCCAGCAGTGTATAACGAACGAAAGGAGTAGTAGTTACTCTCTGCGAGCGAGAGATCTGGCAACTTGAATTGGATGGATCGAGCGATGACGCTCGAATATCCTCGCAACGGATACAGAATTAATCGTCGATCTGTAACTGCGAACGAGAAATCGCCTTGCCCAGAGAGCCAGAATGACGTGGATAGACGAATCCCAGAGCGAAGCACTGATAATTACCAAGCGAGCAAATTTCATTAAGCGAAAGGTAACTGGTCGCGAGTTCGGATGACGGACAGGTGTAAAATTGGACTGCGGTAAATCTTAGGCTGCTGTCGGGCGTTTCAGGCCCGCTGAAACGTGGATTAATTACGCAGGTTGACAGTGCTGCGGTCGGACGGTCGCCGCGACCGCCGGCTGACACCGCTGTAAACGGAGGTCCTCCTGGTTGCGAATCTCTTCCTCGTCCTTTCCTGACTCTAATCGCGCGGAAACGACCCCATCAACGTCCACGATGATTTTAGGACTGCGCTACCCAGATAGAATTTTCAATGAGATCCCAGCTCGCGAACTGGTTAACGTCACAAATGTCGTTTCTTTCTTTATCAGAGTACGTCGACCACCGTAGTTTCCCTAAAGTTTCGTACATTCGCGAAAGATCGCGTGCAAAGGTACAACGCTTGTCACGCGATCGGCTCGAGAGGAGGAAATCGGAAGATTAGTGGCGCGATCGATTCGATGGAAATAGAAAAATCGTGACGTCCTTCTGGGGGTCGGTAAACGCGAACGAAATGCTAACCGACCCGTTGTACTTTCGTTGTCGGCCCTACCATTGATTGGAGCATGGTAATTAATTGGCGATTCATTATCCAGCGAATGATAATAGACGTTTATAAATGTAGATACGCCCAAAGTGTTTGATTTGAATACCAAAGGCGGGCATCTATCGATTGGACTATTTGCCTCTCGTTCACGCGTACAATGCCGCCCTGCCGCGCGGCTATGTACGTATAATACAAACATCGTTAACAGTGCAAACCGCCGGGACGAATTGTAATAATTTGCCGACTGAAATTACGTAATAAAGCGGGTATATAGACGCATCCACTCGTACAATGAACTGCACACGGCGCATTGTAATTTACCGGCTGGATGACGAATATTCCGCGTACGCTTTGCCCCACGTAACGTTATACTTTCCCGTTCGATCGGATGAAATTCAGCCCGCGGACGAAAGTTCGTCTCGCGTTCGTTGAAACGTTCGTTCCACGCGATGCAACCGAACGGAAAGAAAAAGCTGCTGCGGCTTCGTTCATTTATTATCGGCTGCACGGCAATCGTTCATTATCCATGGTCGGAAAGTGGAGAAAAAAAGATGCCGCGACAAAGGAGGCGGTATTGTTCGATACGCGACGACACCGGTTCCACGATCGGCGAGTTTAAATACTGAAACAGAAAGGGTTTCGTTTCCGCTTCGTTCTGGGATAAACGTTTTGCCGAGACCATCGACGATGTCACGAGGGATTGTTACGTTCGACTAGAGTGCAAGAGGGTCGTTGCAATCTTCTGCTGAGGGAGTATAAAGAGAGCGTAGAGACACGGAATAGTGAGAAATTGCGAGATCGGACTGGCAGAGAGGGAGAAGGGACTCTAACGAAGAGAAGGAAAGGAGGAGTCAGGGGAGAGGAAAGAAAACAAGCGCGATACCGGAGGGACAGCGAGAGAAATAAAAAAAGCTGCACGACGAGGTGAGACCGGTGGTACGGAGTCGGAGGATGTGGCAAAGCCGGTCCGCAGCCGGCAATGGTCTCTCGTCCATCTCCATTTAAATCGCGTTGCTTGGCGATACTTAACTTTAAAAATGGTGCCTGTATATTATCCGCTCGAAACACCCCCTTCGTATCTTTCTTCCTGTACCTCTAGCTTTGTGGCTTACTCTATTTCTAGCGAGGCCCTGAAGCAGCCCTTAAACTCTCCCTCTGCGGCGCCAGTCCACCGTAGAGCCAGCGAGTGCATCGTTTACGCGGCAATAAGGGAAACTTATTGCCGGCTAGCTAATAACGAACGATTCCCACGTGGGAGATCCGTGGTCTTTATTTTCTCTGGCAACTGGAAACTTTACGAACGGTACAGCCGCCGCGTTACCTTCCCGGCGAGCTAATCCGATTTCCTTCTCTTGATCCGCGAATCGCGATAGCCCGTCGACTATCCACACGGTGGAAGAACTTGTTCGTACGCGCTTCTTCAAGATCGTTCGCAGACCATACAGGATCGAAGCGAGGTTAGTTCTCAAAGAAATTCGGAATCCTTCGACGAGTAGCTTCTTCCCAGAGTGCTTGGAAGCAACGATGCACTCGCGATCTACGACGTACACGTTCCCACGAAAATTTCGAAACTAAAAGTATTTCTGGCGAAGCGCAACATCACTACACTGAGATCGAGGGAATCGGCCGATGGAAGCAGTCGGATTCCTGTGTCGGTTTCGCGCGTACGAGTATATATACCTTCTCCCCGGGTTGCGGTTACTTGCTACGACCACGCTGAAACGGCTGGACAATTTACAAGTGATACATAGGATAGTATCGCGCGTTACCATAATGTACGACGCGGTTCTACGAGAATTATAATTGCGAAAGTTCGAAACATAAACTATCAGCTCGAACTGCAACGGAGTGGAGCTGTGTATAATAGGGAAAGAAATAAGTGGCACGTAACTCGATCGGGACTACGTGATTTTCTGTTGCTCGTTACTTCCTATACACGGTTAATAACCACCTAAGTGCGCCCCGATGAAATCCCGAATCTCTGGATGCGCGTAACTCGATATTTACGAATCCGCATCTCGAGCTTCGAAACGATCGGTATCGCCTTTCGAATTCAAATAGCTTGGTGCGTGGTGCGGGCACGCGTCACCGCCAACGTAAATAACTTATTTGAACGAAAATATTTGCACGGCCAACAGGTTGTTTCGCGAACCGATCGATGCGCAATAAGAATAAAAGATTTCGACAATCTCGACCGAGAAACATACGCACCACCGCACTCACGCTTACGTCCATACGCGTGCCGTTGGCCGATTTTTCGTTGACATATCGTATCGCCGCGCCTACCAATAACGACCGGTTTGCCCGTAAAATCTTGGTCTTTGCACGCCCGTAACCCGATATTTACGAAGCACGTCGGCGCAGCCTGTACGAGACCCGGCCTGGTCGATCGGGGATACGATAATGCCGTGATACCGGCTGCCCTTTGTCAAAGAGCACACGACACCATCTTTCTGAAACCCCTTCTTCGTTTCGCCGTTGCTCCCTTTAACGGACGCACCCTTTCGTTCTTTTACATCTTCCTGCGAAACGAGGTCCCGTGTTCGCAATAAATATGTCTCTACCCGGAAGCCGACGTATAGACTACGTGGCTTTAGGCGAGCGAATGCACGGAAATATAGGAAAGTATAGGAACAACAGGAAACATAGCTCGGCGTTACGCTTGTGATTCCTACGAGGAGAAGACGCGCGTGGCCTGGACGAGAATGCAAGCGAATATCTTGGGAAAATCGATCGTTGGAACGGTGAAATCGCGTTCACGAACGGGACTGGCTGACGATCGCCAGGATTTTGGACCGGTGGAAAAGTTTCGCGAACGTATCGAGATTATCTTTTTCTCCGTAAAGATATCGGCGACGCAATAACGTCGGCACATCGAGGGACGAGGAGACGACGGAGGAAAGGAGACAAGGGACGACGGGAGAAGAACGTGCGGTGAAACCAGAAGAGGAAGAGGCAATTACGTATTCAGAGAATCGACCGAATTGCCCTCGACCGACGAGTTATGGATCTCCGCATTGCCGAGATGCAGGTGCAAAGAGGGCCATTCCGTTCTTGGTTACATTTTCCTCTGACGCGGACGGAGGCCAGCGGGAAAAGAATGGACTACGGGACGATGGGACGATGGGACGGTCGGAAGAGAACGGAAGCGCGGTGGCAAAAATAAACGGCGCGATGTGAACGAAATTAAATGAGCCTGAGGAATGTATCTGTAGCGGAGGACAACGCTTCGAGCGCGTCAGAAAGATATACGACAGTGGCGTGCTCGCGATAAACGCTTTCGGCATAAATGTACCAAGAAACGGAACGGTTTAACACTGGCGCGCCATGTTCCTCTAAAGAATGATTAAAACTGACAGCCGAGAAAATCTGCCTTGGCCAGTGTCTGCGTGAATTGAAATAACCAGTGCGACAACGACGACGGCGACAGCGATAACGTTGCTTCCCTTTTCGAGCTTACCAACGCGATATACGTTGAGCGATAAAGGATAATTAACATCCACCGGCGTACGTATCCCCACGCTCCGTGGATGCATCGATAGAAGTTTTTGGAAGATCGTCGATTCGTTTAATCGTCGTATTTTGCAAGAGGTAATCGAGCGTCGTAGCGTCTCCAGACGAGAAAGTTCTAAATAGCAGCTGCGATTACGAACGACAGAGAACGGCGCGCTTAAGTACATTTATCCTTATCGCGAACTTCCTTGCCGTTCTGTTGGATATGACCGACATAAGCCACAGGATAACGGAGCCCGGCGAAAGGAGAAAAGCGTTCGTTGTCAAACGTCGATTATTGCGTCGTTGTTCGGTTTTTCTTGCCGCCTATCTTCTCTCAGTTAACCAGCGAAAAAGCTTCTCGACGATCGATGAGGTCGGTGCAACGGATCGCCGATGATTATTTTCTACGGTACCGCGACGCTTCTCGTTTTTATCTCCACGCTTCTCGTTTTTATCTCCATGTTCCCATGGTTGGCCGTTTCTCCCATTTCGTTAGGCGTTGCGTTTCGGATGGTCATCTGCTATACCCGCTAGAGCAGTCCCGTTTGCAAAGGCTACCTGCAGGCTATTGGAGGTCCGAGAGGAAGCTTGAACTCGAGGGCAGTTATTTCACGAAATTTATCGAGTAAACGGTAGCAAGCTTTGCTCTCTTGTTGAATTTTACGCAGCGCGGGGGAGAAATCGCTGCGGGCCCTTCCGTGCGCGCGTATAAACTTTTTTGTCGGCCAAACTTGCGAGATTGCTTCTTTTTATTCGCAGCACGATAAGACCGGTCCTCTCGGCAAACAATACCCAACGTTGTCGAGGACGAGGACATTTCTTTGCTTGCCAGGAAAAAGATCGATGAAACGAGCCCGTAGCAGTTCCCTGGCTACCGATAAGGGTCGATCTCGGCACAAAAGTAAACGTAACCTTCCAGTTTTTTTCAGGGCAGCGTATTTTAAGGACGCTGCTCTCGCTGGAAAGGACGGTAGCTTTCGCAGCTACGTATACTTTCTCCGCTTCTTTCGATACTTGCATTCGCTTGCTAACCGGAAACGAGAGAACCTGCAGGGGGTCTTCGATCCGCTTTCCATACGGTTGCTTTTCTCGACTGGTTCTCACGGTTCTGCCCGACGTCCAAGGGTTAAAGGACGGCCAGGCCGAGTTGCTTCTCAAACCCTCTTTAACGTTGGAAAGCCATTCCACCGACTATCTGCATCCAGATGTATTTCATTCAAATATACATCGATCCGTGTCCCTCGTACAGACTCTGTCGTATGTGTAGAAGCTGTTAACGCGATGTCTTGTTAAGACCGTCGACTCGGAATTCATAACAGAAATTGATCTTTCCGCGGAAGTATGTTTCACGATGGCTTCTACGTGCATCGAGTATCTCGAGGCGGAAACTCGGGGGTCGCGTTGGGTCACGTTCCCACGTTCCTCGAATGATGTACAGCGAAAGAGGCGTACATAACGCAGTGTCTGGACAGAGGCTACTACTACATTTTAATCAATATTCCCTAAAGAGATTTGTCAGGATTCCGTAGAATGTATAAACTAGAAGAAAAGATTGCTGGAATCTGAAAGAAAGAATCTGGTCCTTATCTTGATCTATCCGACGGCGGTTTGCAGAGGAAAAGGGATCAGAGGCAAGAGAGTAAGCAGGGGTGGTCGTCCTTGGAGACGTCTCGATGCGTGTCACTCGGTTAGAACGAGTCAGTGGGCAGAATGTAATCGGATTCTCGTTGGCCCTTCGCGGCATGTTTAGGCAAACGTTGCGTGCAGAATACGTGTAGCGGTGGCGCCCTTTTTCACGGTGACCCTGCCGGCTCGCCGCTGAATCCACCCCCTTATTCAGCGTGAACGGATCTCGCTCGACCGCTCGCTGGCTCGTTTCTCCTACGGCCAGTAACAGTCTGCGACCCTTCAGTGCCGCT
>NT_176967.1:1754523-1757642 GCF_000188095.3 Bombus impatiens
TCAGTGCCGCTTCGAGCCACTTCCTTTGATCTTAACCCCGTCGAGGCAGGCCTCTTTTCAACCGTTTCACACAGCCGCCTCGTAATAGGTACCCTTCGCGAAAAACCGAGCCACCAAGAGAATAATCATCCGGAAATCGTCGCGCCGCCCTGGAACGGCCAACCTCGAGAGCATCTTCTACCGCTGCCTCCTCTCCTTTTCGCTCTTTCGTCCCCGCGCATTTTCCATTCTCCTCTCATCCCCTCTAACCCCGGCGCTTCCTTATTTCCTCTTTTTTCATTTCGCTTTGCTCCGGACCGTCATCGTCGTCCTCGAGGAAAGTATCCGAGCCGCGAGAGCGGCAAGATTGCGCGCCGTTCTCGCTTTTTTTTCTCTTCTCTTCCCGTTTCTCCTTTTTGCCCCTTTCGGTTACCGGACGGGCAGCATAGAATTCGCACCGAGTGTCGGCTCCCTATTATACGAGTGCGTGTAATCGTCGACTGGAAGGTCTGAAAGGTCGTCCCCTTCGATTTTCGCGCCGTTGAACGCTTCCGAGATTTCCGTCGTTTCCGGCTCCTTTCCCTCGGAAATTAATTCTATCCGCCTCCCGTCGCCCTCGTCCCGACCTCGAATTATTGCTAACTCGTTCGGCGACGTAACCACGAATCCCCGTGGTTTTCACGATCCTAAGCCAGCCAGACTTCTTTCCAATTAACGCGTCGCGTAATCTTTTGCCACGATCGTCGAGAGCGATCTGTTTGCCGAAAATTATACCCCTTTTGGATTATTCGGAACGACGATCATTCGCGACGAGTCGAACGCCTGGTAATCTCGTTACCGCGAAGGCGCGCCGTGGCAACTCGAACAATCGTACCGATTTACTCGCAGACGTGTGCGTCGATCGATCGTCGCTTCGTCGCGCGTTCTACCACTCGGCAGCGTCGATTGTCTCGGTTTCTTTTTACATCGCGCCAAAAACGCGACGCGACTCAACGACAGCGCCCCGTTTGGTAAACTAGTTTCGTTAAAAATGGCACGTCTTGTCCATTGAAAGTGTCTAACGTGCGTTATAAATTACGCCATCGATACGGCTAACCGCGACGAACGAACACGCCGGGAGCTCGTTTCACGACCGAACGATTTCTCGAGGACACTGCGAAACGCGTATGATATTTGAAACAATATCAAAATACCGGTAGGATAGGCGCGACGAAACGAGTGTCGTCTACAAAAAGAACAAAGGAAAGGTAAAGCTAGACAGCCGTGATTTCTCGACGATTTTCACGCTGCACCGATCCTAACTCGAAACTCCCTCACGACGACAGATTTACCTCTATTCGCTCGTACGTCGGACCACTGAAACGCGGCCCCGCTCGATAGATTTATGAGGCTCGTATGGATTCCAATATAAAAGTGTTATATAGACGCTGTTCCGTCAGACTTGTCGTCCGCCGATCTCCCTCCCTTGGGGTGGTTTCGCGTCTACAAAAAAAAAAAAAAAAAAAAAAACACGAAAAAATGAAAAATAAAAGGAAAAATAAAAGGAAAAAGAAGAAAACGCAGCCCGGGTCCAGTGAAAAAGCGGACAGCATGACGGACGAGCTTGTCCGTCGATCGTGATCAGACCGGCAGCGATGCTCCGCTGAGATTTCGCGACGAAACGAGCCGAGAGACATGTGCGAAACACGATCACCAACACGTCTTCGTCTCTTTTTTCCAGTTGGTAAAACTTCGGACGAGACTTACGAATCATAGCACGGTATTGTGTGCCCGAAAAGCAATGCCTCGCCATTATAACCGATCTTTTTCGAACTTAATGAACAACGAATTCGACGCGCACATCTTTCCGGCACGCGGACACTTATTTTTTAATGAGCAAGACGTTAACGAATGGAAACAACGGGAAAATAGGACAACGATACAAAGCGAAAGCAACTGCGGGTGCAACTTCGTATCTCGACAATTGAGAAATTTGCAAACTGCGGTTAATATTGGCGGAAACGAATGAACGATGTAAAGCAGGTCAACGTTCTCCAGCACTTGTTCTTTCTAACAAGGTTGGTTCGTATTTTCGGTAGCCGCTGGACGCGTTACACTTGCACCGGCCGGAATGGCGACTGGAATTCATTATGAGCGGGAGCACGTCGACGCGAAACGACTACGCTCCTCGTAACCCGTAAGATTTTGACGGAGCGATTTCGCGAGTGTTCGGCCAAGATGACGGCATCGTTCCATCTGCTCGTTCCGGAACATTTTTTAATTCCGTGACAGACGAAAGGAGAAAAGGAAAAATACAGAGGGTTCGGGGTGCCCTTAGCCTCACCTCCGAACTTGTTGTAGCAGCCAAGATCAAAGGCCGACGAAAAAGATGGAAAGTAGATGGACGGCGACGTGAAAAAGTTTGAAATTGTAGGAAACCCTTGTCGTGCACGCGAGCAAAACCATAGCTGTGCGACGCGAGAAAATGATAGGGTGAATAACCTGTTCCGCGAGAGTGAAACTTAATTTAATTGGCAATTTAATAATTACCAGGCAACCTTCGATGATACCGGGGGAACTCGTTTGATATTCCACTGAAGTAAAATCAGGGAGAAATTCGCGTTACTTTAAGAGACAACTGGATTCGTCGACGTGGCTCTTGGTTTACGGTGCAACGTCGTTGTCACGGTCGTCATAGTCGCCATCGTCGACGCGAAGAAACGCGAGACACGCCTCTCTAATGGAAGGGAATACATTTGGCGCGGGTATCGTTAGCCGGAATGCTAAAGGATTGGAGTCGCTAATTTCCGCGTGAGGTCGGCAAAAGGTGGCTAATTAATTTTGCGTTCGCCGACGAACGCGAGCGCGAACTGGAACGAGTATACGAATGCAAGGAGCGATAGCGCGCGCGTGTGGTGCATCGTTCTCGAGCGCTGTGGGCCATTTCGGCGGATTTAACCGGTGCACGTCTACATAGCCGCGTGACAACACGTACAGACGAGACCGCGCGAGCGGATTCGAGCTTGTAGCGGAGGTGAGTTCGCGGCGTTTATGCAAATTCGAGCATGTGCTCGCGGAAAGTTCCTAATTCAATTCGGTTTCGCGTACACGCTGGTTACTTAGCCACCCTTCCCGTATCGCCGCTTCGCGAAATTCACCCG